>NC_074683.1:51113288-51120788 GCF_029448725.1 Salvelinus fontinalis
CACTTAGGTTAGAGTTATTAAACTAGTTTTTCAACCACTCCACAAATTTCTAGTTAACAAACTATAGTTTTGGCAAGTCGGTTAGGACATCAACTTTGTGCATGACACAAGTCATTTTTCCAACAATTGTTTACAGACAGATTATTACACTTATAATTCACTGTATCACAATTCCAGTGGGTCAGAAGTTTACATACACTAAGTTGACTGTGCCTTTAAACAGCTTGGAAAATTCCAGAAAATGATGTCATGGCTTTAGAAGCTTCTGATAGGCTAATTGACATAATTTGAGTCAATTGAAAGTGTACATGTGGATATATTTCAAGGCCTAGCTTCAAACTCAGTGCCTCTTTGCTTGACATCATGGGAAAATCAAAAGAAATCAGCCAAGAACTCAGAAAAAAAATCTGGTTCATCCTTGGGAACAATTTCCAAATACCGGAAAGTACCACGTTCATCTGTACAAACAATAGTACGCAAGTATAAACACCATGGGACCACGCAGCCGTCATACCGCTCAGGAAGGAGACATCTCCTATAGATGAACGTACTTGTGCGAAAAGTGCAAATCAATCCCAGAACAACAGCAAAGGACCTTGTGAAGATGCTGGAGGAAACAGGTACAAAAGTATCTATATCCACAGTAAAACGAGTCCTATATCGACATAACCTGAAAGGCCGCTCAGCAAGGAAGAAGCCACTGCTCCAAAACCGACATAAAAAAGCCAGACTACGGTTTGCAACTGCACATGGGAACAAAGACCGTACTTTTTGGAGAAATGTCCTCTGGTCTGATGAAACAAAAATAGAACTGTTTGGCCATAATGACCATCGTTATGTTTGGAGGAAAAAGGGGGATGCTTGCAAGCCAAAGAACACCATCCCAACCGTGAAGCACGGGGGTGGCAGCATCATGTTGTGGGGGTGCTTTGCTGCAGGAAAGACTGGTGTACTTCACAAAATAGATGGCATCATGAGATAGGAAAATTATGTGGATATATTGAAGCAACATCTCAAGACATCAGTCAGGAAGTTAAAGCTTGGTCACAAATGGGTCTTCCAAATGGACAATGACCCCAAGCATACTTCCAAAGTAGTGGCAAAATGGCTTAAGGACAACAAAGTCAAGGTATTGAAGTGGCCATCACAAAGCCCTGACCTCAATCCTATAGAAAATATGTGGGCAGAAGTGAAAAAGCGTGTGCGAGCAAGGAGGCCTACAAACCTGACTCAGTTACACCAGCTCTGTCAGGAGGAATGGGCCAAAATTGTAAACTTCTGACCCACTGGGAATGTGATGAAAGAAATAAAAGCTGAAAGAAATAATTCTCTCTACTTTTATTCTGACATTTCACATTCTTAAAATAAAGTAGTGATCCTAACTGACCTAAGACAGGGAATTTTTTACTAGGATTAAATATCAGGAATTGTGAAAAACTGAGTTAATGTATTTGGCTAAAGTGTATGTAAACTTCCGACTTCAACTGTATTTGTAAACAACAAAGTAAACATCTAGATGTCCAGTTAGGAAAATAACTGAATTATTAAAGCACAAAGCAACCAAGGTGGAACTCAGGTGTAAACAATTACAGTTTGCTATGATTGCTAAATAGGTTGCTAGGTGTAACGCCATCTACGGATACCGACCTTGTGACACCCATTGGCCTTCTCCCTCACAACCATTGTATTTCACGGCCTTCCCCCAAAACACTATTCTACTGGGGTGCAATGGACTATACTTGCCACCAAAAAGGATTGATAGAAGGAACCATGCGATGAATTACTCCTGTTATGCTATCCATATCCTTACCCAAGCAACCATGCGATAAATTACTCCATTAGAGGTCGACCGATTAATCAGAATGGCCGAATAATTAGGGCCGATTTCAAGTTTTCATTACAATCGGAAATCGGTATTTTAGGGCGCCGATTTGTCAATTTATTTAAAAAAATCATTTTTATTTTTTACACCTTTATTTAATCTTTATTTAACTAGGCAAGTCAGTTAAGAACACATTCTTATTTTCAATGACGGCCTAGGAACGTTCTGCCTCGTTCAGGGGTTCGAATTTTACGTAATTATGACATAACATTGAAGGTTGTGCAATGTAACAGGAATATTTAGACTTATGGATGCCAACCGTTAGATAAAATACGGAACGGAATAAACGTTTTGTTTTCGAGGTGATAGTTTCCGGATTAGTCAAAGATATATGGTTTAGAGAGAAATAGTCGACGCGTTATAATTCCTGTAATAACTTGTGGCTGAACTTGAAAGGGGTTCCTTCGTTATTTTACTGTTCATGTCTAAAATAGAGAATGTCTTTATCTACTTCAAATAAGGTCTGTGTTTCGCGGAGGAGCAGACTGACAGGGGACTATGCAGACAAGCTCTGCTTTCTGCACTACAACCTAAAACTTATTAACTGGGAATATTGAAGACCCATGAAAGCTGGTGGTTCGTTTTAACATATGTTCTCATGTTATTTCAGACTAAATTGATTTTATTTATGTATTATATTAAGTTAAAATAAAATTGTTCATTGAGTATTGTTGCAATTGTCATTATTACAAACATGTGTGTGTCTGTATGATATATATATATATATATATATAAATACATATTTTTTTTAATTTTTAAATCGGCCGATTAATCGGTATCGGCTATTTTTGTCCCCCAATAATCGGTATCGGTGCTGAAAAATCATAATCGGTCGACCTCTACTATCCATATCCGTACCCAATGAGCCATGCGATAAATTACTCCTGTTATGCTAGCCATATCCTTACCCAATGAGCCATGCGATAAATTACCAGTGTCTTGCTATGCATGTCCTTACTCAAGGAACCATGTGATAAATTACTACTGTCTTACTATTCAGGTCCTTACCCAAGGAGTCTACTCCATCGGAGAGCAAAGTTTGGAATGGGAATACTGTAATACACAACAATGACAGCAAGGTTTGGAATGGAAATACGGTAACACACAATAATGACAGCAAGGTTTGGAATGGAAATACGGTAATACACAACAATGACAGCAAGGTTTGGAATGGAAATACGGTAATACACAACAATGACAGCAAGGTTTGGAATGGAAATACGGTAATACACAACAATGACAGCAAGGTTTGGAATGGAAATACGGTAATACACAACAATGACAGCAAGGTTTGGAATGGAAATACGGTAATACACAACAATGACAGCAAGGTTTGGAATGGAAATACGGTAATACACAACAATGACAGCAAGGTTTGGAATGGAAATACGGTAATACACAACAATGACAGCAAGGTTTGGAATGGAAATACGGTAATACACAACAATGACAGCAAGGTTTGGAATGGAAATACGGTAATACACAACAATGACAGCAAGGTTTGGATTGGAAATACGGTAATACACAATAATGACGGCAAGGTTTGGAATGGAAATACGGTAATACACAACAATGACGGCAAGGTTTGGAATTGAAATACGGTAATACACAACAATGACAGCAAGGTTTGGAATGGAAATACGGTAATACACAACAATGACAGCAAGGTTTGGAATGGAAATACGATAATACACAACAATGACAGCAAGGTTTGGAATGGAAATACGGTAATACACAACAATGACAGCAAGGTTTGGAATGGAAATACGGTAATACACAACAATGACAGCAAGGTTTGGAATGGAAATACGGTAAAACACAACAATGACAGCAAGGTTTGGAATGGAAATACGGTAATACACAACAATGACAGCAAGGTTTGGAATGGAAATACGGTAAAACACAACAATGACAGCAAGGTTTGGAATGGAAATACTGTAAAACACAACAATGTGTGGTGAGGCGCTGTCCAAAGTTACTGTATTCATGAAGAAAATAAACTCAAAAGACACCAAAATCCTCAACAACAACAATAATAAACTCTGGCACTCAAGTCATAGGCTGTTCTCTCTGCTACCACGCACCAAGTCAGGAACCAACAGGACCCTGAACAGCTTCTACCCCCAGAACCATACGAAGGCTAAATAGTTAGTCTGGGCAGCTATTGGTTAACTACTGTATTTCCCTATCTGCATTGAGCCTACTGTTGTCTAATACCTTTACCCCTACCTACAGTATACTGCTGTTACTGTCTATTATCTATCCTTTACCCCTACCTACAGTATACTGCTGTTACTGTCTATTATCTATCCTTTACCCCTACCTACAGTATACTGCTGTTACTGTCTATTATCTATCCTTTACCCCTACCTACAGTATACTGCTGTTACTGTCTATTATCTATCATTTACCCCTACCTACAGTATACTGCTGTTACTGTCTATTATCTATCCTTTACCCCTACCTACAGTGTACTGCTGTTACTGTCTATTATCTATCCTTTACCCCTACCTACAGTATACTACTGTTACTGTCTATTATCTATCCTTTACCCCTACCTACAGTATACTGCTGTTACTGTCTATTATCTATCCTTTACCCCTACCTACAGTATACTGCTGTTACTGTCTATTATCTATCCTTTACCCCTACCTACAGTATACTACCTGTTACTGTCTATTATCTATCCTTTACCCCTACCTACAGTATACTGCTGTTACTGTCTATTATCTATCCTTTACCCCTACCTACAGTATACTGCTGTTACTGTCTATTATCTATCCTTTACCCCTACCTACAGTATACTGCTGTTACTGTCTATTATCTATCCTTTACCCCTACCTACAGTATACTGCTGTTACTGTCTATTATCTATCCTTTACCCCTACCTACAGTATACTGCTGTTACTGTCTATTATCTATCCTTTACCCCTACCTACAGTATACTGCTGTTACTGTCTATTATCTATCCTTTACCCCTACCTACAGTATACTGCTGTTACTGTCTATTATCTATCCTGTTGTCTAGTCACTTTACCCCTACCTACAGTATACTGCTGTTACTGTCTATTATCTATCCTTTACCCCTACCTACAGTATACTGCTGTTACTGTCTATTATCTATCCTTTACCCCTACCTACAGTATACTGCTGTTACTGTCTATTATCTATCCTTTACCTACAGTATACTGCTGTTACTGTCTATTATCTATCCTTTACCCCTACCTACAGTATACTGCTGTTAATGTCTATTATCTATCCTTTACCCCTACCTACAGTATACTGCTGTTACTGTCTATTATCTATCCTTTACCCCTACCTACAGTATACTGCTGCTACTGTCTATTATCTATCCTTTACCCCTACCTACAGTATACTGCTGTTACTGTCTATTATCTATCCTTTACCCCTACCTACAGTATACTGCTGCTACTGTCTATTATCTATCCTTTACCCCTACCTACAGTATACTGCTGTTACTGTCTATTATCTATCCTTTACCCCTACCTACAGTATACTGCTGTTACTGTCTATTATCTATCCTTTACCTACAGTATACTGCTGTTACTGTCTATTATCTATCCTTTACCCCTACCTACAGTATACTGCTGTTACTGTCTATTATCTATCCTTTACCCCTACCTACAGTATACTACCTGTTACTGTCTATTATCTATCCTTTACCCCTACCTACAGTATACTGCTGTTACTGTCTATTATCTATCCTTTACCCCTACCTACAGTATACTGCTGTTACTGTCTATTATCTATCCTTTACCCCTACCTACAGTATACTGCTGTTACTGTCTATTATCTATCCTTTACCCCTACCTACAGTATACTGCTGTTACTGTCTATTATCTATCCTTTACCCCTACCTACAGTATACTGCTGTTACTGTCTATTATCTATCCTTTACCCCTACCTACAGTATACTGCTGTTACTGTCTATTATCTATCCTTTACCCCTACCTACAGTATACTGCTGTTACTGTCTATTATCTATCCTTTACCCCTACCTACAGTATACTGCTGTTACTGTCTATTATCTATCCTTTACCCCTACCTACAGTATACTGCTGTTACTGTCTATTATCTATCCTGTTGTCTAGTCACTTTACCCCTACCTACAGTATACTGCTGTTACTGTCTATTATCTATCCTTTACCCCTACCTACAGTATACTGCTGTTACTGTCTATTATCTATCCTTTACCCCTACCTACAGTACACTGCTGTTACTGTCTATTATCTATCCTTTACCCCTACCTACAGTATACTGCTGTTACTGTCTATTATCTATCCTTACCCCTACCTACAGTATACTGCTGCTACTGTCTATTATCTATCCTTTACCCCTACCTACAGTATACTGCTGTTACTGTCTATTATCTATCCTTTACCCCTACCTACAGTATACTGCTGTTACTGTCTATTATCTATCCTTTACCCCTACCTACAATATACTGCTGTTACTGTCTATTATCTATCCTTTACCCCTACCTACAGTATACTGCTGTTACTGTCTATTATCTATCCTTTACCCCTACCTACAGTATACTGCTGTTACTGTCTATTATCTATCCTTTACCCCTACCTATAGTATACTGCTGTTACTGTCTATTATCTATCCTTTACCCCTACCTACAGTATACTGCTGTTAATGTCTATTATCTATCCTTTACCCCTACCTACAGTATACTGCTGTTACTGTCTATTATCTATCCTTTACCCCTACCTACAGTATACTGCTGTTACTGTCTATTATCTATCCTTTACCCCTACCTACAGTATACTGCTGTTACTGTCTATTATCTATCCTTTACCCCTACCTACAGTATACTGCTGTTACTGTCTATTATCTATCCTTTACCCCTACCTACAGTATACTGCTGTTACTGTCTATTATCTATCCTTTACCTACAGTATACTGCTGTTAATGTCTATTATCTATCCTTTACCCCTACCTACAGTATACTGCTGTTACTGTCTATTATCTATCCTTTACCCCTACCTACAGTATACTGCTGCTACTGTCTATTATCTATCCTTTACCCCTACCTACAGTATACTGCTGTTACTGTCTATTATCTATCCTTTACCCCTACCTACAGTATACTGCTGTTACTGTCTATTATCTATCCTTTACCTACAGTATACTGCTGTTACTGTCTATTATCTATCCTTTACCCCTACCTACAGTATACTGCTGCTACTGTCTATTATCTATCCTTTACCCCTACCTACAGTATACTGCTGTTACTGTCTATTATCTATCCTTTACCCCTACCTACAGTATACTGCTGTTACTGTATATTATCTATCCTTTACCTACAGTATACTGCTGTTACTGTCTATTATCTATCCTTTACCCCTACCTACAGTATACTGCTGTTACTGTCTATTATCTATCCTTTACCCCTACCTACAGTATACTGCTGTTACTGTCTATTATCTATCCTTTACCCCTACCTACAGTATACTGCTGCTACTGTCTATTATCTATCCTTTACCCCTACCTACAGTATACTGCTGTTACTGTCTATTATCTATCCTTTACCCCTACCTACAGTATACTGCTGTTACTGTCTATTATCTATCCTTTACCCCTACCTACAG
>NC_074683.1:51125788-51133288 GCF_029448725.1 Salvelinus fontinalis
TGTTCAACAGTCGGTAAAACAGCACCACCTGAAAGTCCTGTTCAAACAGTCGGTAAAACAGCACCACCTGAAAGTCCTGTTCAACAGTCGGTAAAACAGCACCACCTGAAAGTCCTGTTCAACAGTCGGTAAAACAGCACCACCTGAAAGTCCTGTTCAACAGTCGGTAAAACAGCACCACCTGAAAGTCCTGTTCAACAGTCGCTATCCCAGCGGACAAAACTGGTTGAAAGGACGTTGTTACAACAAGAGACCGTTTGTAGGATTTGACTTTTACCCTCTCTGCTGGCAGGTCCCCGTGGTGAGGTTGGCGCGGACAGCGCGGGGGGAGGGGTGTATTTGAAAGGCTTCAGGTTGTTGATGGTGTAGTTTCCCACCACGGTGGAGCGTCCGAACGCTCGCCAGTCCACCACACTGATGTTCAGGGGAGGGTGAAGGTTCTCATTCTCAGGCAGCTCCTGTGGGAAGGGACAGACAGGGAGGAGATAAAGATTGAAGGTCAGGCCAACTCTGCATGTATCTCCGTCTGTCTCAAATGGCACCTGATTCCCTATATAGTAAACTACTTTTGACCAGAGAACTAAAGGACTTACGGAATAAGGTGTAATGTGGGACGCAGATAACACCTGTCCACTATTCTACCTCGTTAACAGATTACACCTGTCCACTATTCTACCTCGTTAACAGATCACACCTGTCCACTATTCTACCTCGTTAACAGATTACACCTGTCCACTATTCTACCTCGTTAACAGATCACACCTGTCCACTATTCTACCTCGTTAACAGATTACACCTGTCCACTATTCTACCTCGTTAACAGATTACACCTGTCCACTATTCTACCTCGTTAACAGATAACACCTGTCCAGTATTCTACCTCGTTAACAGATCACACCTGTCCACTATTCTACCTCGTTAACAGATCACACCTGTCCACTATTCTACCTCGTTTACAGATCACACCTGTCCACTATTCTACCTCGTTAACAGATTACACCTGTCCACTATTCTACCTCGTTAACAGATAACACCTGTCCACTATTCTACCTCGTTAACAGATTACACCTGTCCACTATCTACCTCGTTTACAGATTACACCTGTCCACTATTCTACCTCGTTAACAGATCATACCTGTCCACTATTCTACCTCGTTAACAGATCTCACCTGTCCACTATTCTACCTCGTTAACAGATCTCACCTGTCCACTATTCTACCTCGTTAACAGATCACACCTGTCCACTATTCTACCTCGTTAACAGATCACACCTGTCCACTATTCTACCTCGTTAACAGATCACACCTGTCCACTATTCTACCTCGTTAACAGATCACACCTGTCCACTATTCTACCTCGTTAACAGAATACACCTGTCCACTATTCTACCTCGTTAACAGATCACACCTGTCCACTATTCTACCTCGTTAACAGATTACACCTGTCCACTATTCTACCTCGTTAACAGATTACACCTGTCCACTATTCTACCTCGTTAACAGATTACACCTGTCCACTACTTTACCTCGTTAACAGATCACACCTGTCCACTATTCTACCTCGTTAACAGATCACACCTGTCCACTATTCTACCTCGTTAACAGATTACACCTGTACACTATTCTACCTCGTTAACAGATTACACCTGTCCACTATTCTACCTCGTTAACAGATCACACCTGTCCACTATTCTACCTCGTTAACAGTGGGCAGACTAGTCAACAAGTCACTTTAAGCAAGTTGACCCAAGTCAGGTCTGGTGTCCTTGAGGATGAGTCAGAGTTGGTCTGGTGTCCTTGAGGATAAGTCAGAGCAGGTCTGATGTCCTTGAGGATGACTGACCAAGAGCAGAAGTGGACATTGTGTAATATTAAAATGAGTTAGTTACCAGGTCAAAGGTGTCTACCAGAGTGGTGAAGTTTGGGTTGGTCAGGTTAGTTACCAGGTCAAAGGTGTCCACCAGTGTGGTGGTTTGGGTTGGTCAGGTTAGTTACCAGGTCAAAGGTGTCCACCAGTGTGGTAAAGTTTGGGTTGGTCAGGTTAGTTACCAGGTTAAAGGTGTCTACCAGTGTGGTGGTTTGGGTTGGTCAGGTTAGTTACCAGGTCAAAGGTGTCCACCAGTGTGGTGAAGTTTGGGTTGGTCATGTTAGTTACCAGGTCAAAGGCATCCACCAGTGTGGTGGTTTGGGTTGGTCAGGTTAGTTACCAGGTTAAAGGTGTCCACCAGTGTGGTGGTTTGGGTTGGTCAGGTTATTTACCAGGTTAAAGGTGTCCACCAGTGTGGTGGTTTGGGTTGGTCAGGTTAGTTACCAGGTTAAAGGTGTCCACCAGTGTGGTGGTTTGGGTTGGTCAGGTTAGTTACCAGGTCAAAGGTGTCTACAAGTGTGGTGGTTTGGGTTGGTCAGGTTAGTTACCAGTTTAAAGGTGTCCACCAGTGTGGTGAAGTTTGGGTTGGTCAGGTTAGTTACCAGGTCAAAGGTGTCTACCAGTGTGGTGGTTTGGGTTGGTCAGGTTAGTTACCAGGTCAAAGGTGTCCACCAGTGTGGTGAAGTTTGGGTTGGTCATGTTAGTTACCAGGTCAAAGGCGTCCACCAGTGTGGTGGTTTGGGTTGGTCAGGTTAGTTACCAGGTCAAAGGTGTCCACCAGAGTGGTGAAGTTTGGGTTGGTCATGTTAGTTACCAGGTTAAAGGTGTCCACCAGTGTGGTGAAGTTTGGGTTGGTCAGGTTAGTTACCAGGTCAAAGGTGTCCACCAGAGTGGTGAAGTTTGGGTTGGTCATGTTAGTTACCAGGTTAAAGGTGTCTACCAGTGTGGTGAAGTTTGGGTTGGTCAGGTTAGTTACCAGGTCAAAGGCGTCCACCAGTGTGGTGGTTTGGGTTGGTCAGGTTAGTTACCAGGTCAATGGTGTCCACCAGTGTGGTGAAGTTTGGGTTGGTCAGGTTAGTTACCAGGTCAAAGGCGTCCACCAGTGTGGTGAAGTTTGGGTTGGTCAGGTTAGTTACCAGGTTAAAGGTGTCCACCAGTGTGGTGAAGTTTGGGTTGGTCAGGTTAGTTACCAGGTCAAAGGCGTCCACCAGTGTGGTGAAGTTTGGGTTGGTCATGTTAGTTACCAGGTCAAAGGTGTCCACCAGTGTGGTGAAGTTTGGGTTGGTCATGTTAGTTACCAGGTTAAAGGTGTCCACCAGTGTGGTGGTTTGGGTTGGTCATGTTAGTTACCAGGTCAAAGGCGTCCACCAGTGTGGTGAAGTTTGGGTTGGTCATGTTAGTTACCAGGTCAAAGGTGTCCACCAGTGTGGTGAAGTTTGGGTTGGTCAGGTTAGTTACCAGGTCAAAGGCGTCCACCAGTGTGGTGAAGTTTGGGTTGGTCAGGTTAGTTACCAGGTCAAAGGCGTCCACCAGTGTGGTGAAGTTTGGGTTGGTCAGGTTAGTTACCAGGTTAAAGGTGTCCACCAGTGTGGTGAAGTTTGGGTTGGTCAGGTTAGTTACCAGGTCAAAGGCGTCCACCAGTGTGGTGAAGTTTGGGTTGGTCAGGTTAGTTACCAGGTCAAAGGTGTCCACCAGTGTGGTGGTTTGGGTTGGTCAGGTTAGTTACCAGGTCAAAGGCGTCCACCAGTGTGGTGAAGTTTGGGTTGGTCAGGTTAGTTACCAGGTTAAAGGTGTCCACCAGTGTGGTGAAGTTTGGGTTGGTCAGGTTAGTTACCAGGTCAAAGGCGTCCACCAGTGTGGTGAAGTTTGGGTTGGTCAGGTTAGTTACCAGGTTAAAGGTGTCCACCAGTGTGGTGAAGTTTGGGTTGGTCAGGTTAGTTACCAGGTCAAAGGCGTCCACCAGTGTGGTGAAGTTTGGGTTGGTCATGTTAGTTACCAGGTCAAAGGTGTCCACCAGTGTGGTGAAGTTTGGGTTGGTCAGGTTAGTTACCAGGTCAAAGGTGTCCACCAGAGTGGTGGTTTGGGTTGGTCATGTTAGTTACCAGGTTAAAGGTGTCCACCAGTGTGGTGGTTTGGGTTGGTCATGTTAGTTACCAGGTCAAAGGCGTCCACCAGTGTGGTGAAGTTTGGGTTGGTCATGTTAGTTACCAGGTCAAAGGTGTCCACCAGTGTGGTGAAGTTTGGGTTGGTCAGGTTAGTTACCAGGTCAAAGGCGTCCACCAGTGTGGTGAAGTTTGGGTTGGTCAGGTTAGTTACCAGGTCAAAGGCGTCCACCAGTGTGGTGAAGTTTGGGTTGGTCAGGTTAGTTACCAGGTTAAAGGTGTCCACCAGTGTGGTGAAGTTTGGGTTGGTCAGGTTAGTTACCAGGTCAAAGGCGTCCACCAGTGTGGTGAAGTTTGGGTTGGTCAGGTTAGTTACCAGGTCAAAGGCATCCACCAGTGTGGTGAAGTTTGGGCTGGTCTTGTAGCTCTGGATAACAGAGGAGCGCAGGCTTTTCCCAGCACACTCTATAAACACCTGGGGACGATCCACAGACAGGAGCTGCACCTTCTTCAGCTCCCTCAGGCCCCAGAACAACACCTGGACGACACAGAGAACACCGTCTCAACACCCAGAACAGCATCCTTTCATATCCCATAGGAACAACCAAACAAAGTACATACACAACACATATCATACTCCAGACCATTCCAACTGATACACAGTGGAATAATGCCCTGCCACCTATTCTAGAGTTACAACACTCTAGTCGGTTGGTGGATCTCCCTCTCACCTCTAATCGATACCTGCTCAGTACAGGTCTGATGTTGCCAGGTACAGGGTAGATCTGACCGTCTGGTTCGTCCAGCGCAGGCAGATACTCTTCTCCTGACTCTGGGATCTATGAGATGAGTAACAATCAAACAACCACGACTCACAGAGTGGGAGAAAAATCACGGAGCGAGAGGAAAAAGAACAGAGAATGAATTCCCCCTCGACTCAGCTTTACTAAACTATGAATTCCCCCTCGACTCAGCTTTACTAAACTATGAATTCCCCCTCGACTCAGCTTTACTAAACTATGAATTCCCCCTCAACTCAGCTTTACTAAACTATGAATTCCCCTTCAACTCAGCTTTACTAAACTATGAATTCCCCTTCAACTCAGCTTTACTAAACTATGAATTCCCCCTCAACTCAGCTTTACTAAACTATGAATTCCCCCTCAACTCAGCTTTACTAAACTATGAATTCCCCTTCAACTCAGCTTTACTAAACTTTGAATTCCCCTTCAACTCAGCTTTACTAAACTATGAATTTCCCCTCGACTCAGCTTTACTAAACTATGAATTCCCCTCGACTCAGCTTTACTAAACTATGAATTCCCCTCGACTCAGCTTTACTAAACTATGAATTCCCCTCGACTCAGCTTTACTAAACTATGAATTCCCCTCGACTCAGCTTTACTAAACTATGAATTCCCCCTCGACTCAGCTTTACTAAACTATGAATTCCCCCTCGACTCAGCTTTACTAAACTATGAATTCCCCCTCGACTCAGCTTTACTAAACTATGAATTCCCCTCGACTCAGCTTTACTAAACTATGTATTCCCCCTCGACTCAGTTTTACTAAACTATGAATTCCCCCTCAACTCAGCATTACTAAACTATGAATTCCCCCTCGACTCAGCTTTACTAAACTATGAATTCCCCCTCAACTCAGCTTTACTAAACTATGAATTCCCCCTCGACTCAGCTTTACTAAACTATGAATTCCCCCTCAACTCAGCATTACTAAACTATGAATTCCCCCTCGACTCAGCTTTACTAAACTATGAATTCCCCCTCAACTCAGCTTGACAGAATAGAAAACAAACATATCCATTGTACTATATAGGGGAATAGGGTTTCATGTTGTGCCTCAGTCTCCAGTAGGGACCTACCTGTATGAGCTCAAAGGCCCCCAGCAGTTCTCCTCCAGACTGGGATCCAGAAAACAGAGGACTGTACTGGAGCTGGGGAGGAGAGTAGGGCTGCTCTGACACCCTCACCACAGGCACTGCCACCGTGCTGCCCAGGTACTCTGCCTTGCCCTGGGGGGGGGGGAGGAAAGAAGCACAAGATACATAGAGGTGAATAAATATGTGCTTAAATCTCAGAACACAGAGACAAATCCTTATGGGTGTTAAGTTCATGTTTTAAGTATCCCTGTACTTCTGTTATTACGGGGCTATCACTCAGTCAAGAGTGCGCCTGCGCAGGGAGCGAGAGGGTTGATGGACCTAGCCTTGTAGTATGTTCATATAGTAGAGTAAACTTTGTTAAACTGGAACCTTGTCGTTGTGTCATTTCGAGTTAACAATGGGTGCTGGATAGCTACCCAATTTTAATAGTCTGTCCCAACACAAGACACTCCAACCGGATTATAAATCAATTCTGTAAAGGTCACTGTCGTCAAGGGATTCACTTAAACCAGAGTTTAACCAAGTCCATAACCCCAGCCATGTGTCTAAGTTCTACCTCTTATTTTATTATTTTATTTTTACTATTTTCTACATTGTAGAATAATAGTGAAGACATCAAAACCATGAAATAACACATATGGAATCAAGTAGTAACCAAAAAAGTTTTAAACAAATCAAAATCTATTCAATATATAGTACCAATCAATAGTTTATATATATAGTGGTATATAGTATACTACTGGTATATAGTACCAATCAAAAGTTTGGAAACACCTACTCATTCTAGGGTTTTTCTTTATTTTTACTATTTTCTACATTGTAGAATAATAGTGAAGACATCAAAACCATGAAATAACACATATGGAATTATGTAGTAACCCAAAAAGGTTTAAACAAATCAAAATCTATTTTATATTTCAGATTCTTCAAATAGCCACCATGATGACAGCTTTGCGCACTCTTGACATTCTCTCAACCAGCTTCACCTGGAATGCTGTTCTTGCCTTAATATGGCATGGTTAAACTCGGTCAGAGTTGAAGGGGAATTCAAATATTTTCACCTTTGATTATTATTTGACCTTTAAACTTTAGATTTTAAGTGATGAAATGATATCCTGGGTGCCAGTCTGTTTCTGATCTCTTGCCAACGTGAGCACCAAGAGATCAGAGACAGACTTGGCCCTGTGTCTGTTGAAATGAAGGCATATCGTAACGTCAGAGAAGGGGGTGTTGGTTCGTTAGCTCACCAGAGCGTCGTCATCATACACCTCGACGACGATGCACGGTGGCTCCTGCTCCAGGTGCGCTAGGTCTCCATGCAGCGTGACCCGGGTCATCAACAACATCTGGTTCCAGGTCGGGGTTAACGTCTGGTTGATGATCTAAGAGGTACAGGGAGCACTTAGAACCACGACTGGGGTCAGAGGTAGAACTTAGTGACACAGAATGGGTCAGAGGTGGAACTTAGTGCCACAGATTAGGTCAGAGGTAGAACTTAGTGACACAGAATGGGTCAGAGGTAGAACTTAGTGCCACAGAATGGGTCAGAGGTAGAAGTTAGTGCCACAGATTGGGTCAGAGGTAGAACTTAGTGACACAGAATGGGTCAGAGGTAGAACTTAGTGACAC
>NC_074683.1:51135788-51143288 GCF_029448725.1 Salvelinus fontinalis
CCCTCCAGGCAGGTTATCCAGCATATGAGAGGAGTCTCTGGAGCTGCCCAGCCACAGGTACACGTCCAGTTTGGCCTGAATTGACCAGCCTGCTACACGCTTCCCTGGGGGCTGGGGCAGAAAAAGGAGAGGACATCACAAAACTGGCACTCTATTTCCTATATAGTGTAGTACATTTGGACTGAACTGACCAGCCAGCTACAGTCTTCCCTGGGGGCTGGGGCAGAAAAGGAGAGGACATCGTCAAACTGTGCACCCTAATCCCTATATAAAACACTACTTTAGTGCCTGTGAAAATCACTTCTCTCACTACTGGTATATAGTACCAGTCAAAAGTTTGGAAACACCTACTCATTCTAGGGTTTTTCTTTATTTTTACTATTTTCTACATTGTAGAATAATAGTGAAGACATCAAAACCATGAAATAACACATATGGAATTATGTAGTAACCAAAAAAGGTTTAAACAAATCAAAATCTATTTTATATTTCAGATTCTTCAAATAGCCACCATGATGACAGCTTTGCGCACTCTTGACATTCTCTCAACCGGCTTCACCTGGAATGCTGTTCTTGCCTTAATATGGACTTGGTCTTTTAGCAAATAGGGCTATCTTCTGTATACCACCCCTACCTTGTCACAACACAACTGATTAGCTCAAATGCATTAAGAAGAAAAGAAATTCGACAAATTAACTTTTAGGAAGGCACAATGCATTCCAGGTGACTACCTCGTGAAGCTGGTTGAGAGAATGCCAAGAGTGTGCAAAGCTGTCATCAAGGCAAAGGGTGACCACTTTGAAAAATCTCAAATCTCAATTATATTTTGATTTGTTTAACATCGTTTTGATATCTTTAGTATTATTCTACAATGTACAAAATAGTAAATATAAAGAAAAACCCTGGAATGAGTAGGTGTATCCAAAACCTCTGACTGGTACTGTATAAAACCCATGAATTAAAATGTAAATGAGCTATATTATAAGGACATCTACAGTACGCTTTCTACTCATCCTGTTTGTAAAAAATAATGAGTTTAAGCACAGCCCAAAAATAATTGGAGAGGTGCTGGAAACAGGAACAGCCATGACGGCGGTGAGTCTCGTTACCTTCAAGAATAAAGTCTGGATCTTGCCACAGTCTTTGCCTCTCTCCTCAGGGCTGGCAGAGTAGATCAGGTCACGGGCAGAGATACGGGCATACGCCACACGCTTGTTGTTACTCATCATCCACACAAACACATCTGGGATGGTATGCTGGGGCTAATGGAGAGAGAGAGATAGGAGAGAAACCAGCTCAGTGTCATCTCTGGGATACACACGGGTCAATATGCTACTCACACACACACACCTCTTCCACTAGGAATCTCAGTTTCTGTGTGAGTTTCAGGGCCTCCTGCAACATCTCCTTCATACTGCGAGCCTTCCTCTTCCCCTCTGAGATGGTTTCTGCCTTTCCAACCATACTCTCCTGTAGGAGGGACATCATCATCAACATCATCGCCACCATCATCATCACCATTATCACCACCATCATCATCACCACCATCATCATCATCATCACCATCATCATAATCACCACCACCATCATCACTACCATCATCATAATCACCACCATCATCATCACTACCATCATCACCACCATCATCATCATCATCACCATTATCATCATCATCACCATCATCACCATCATCATAATCACCACCATCATCATCATAATCACCATCATCATCACTACCATCATCACCATTATCATCACTACCATCATCATCACCATCACCACCACCATCATCATCACTACCATCATCACCATTATCATCACTACCATCATCATCACCATCACCACCACCATCATCATCACTACCATCATCACCATTATCATCACTACCATCATCATCATCATCACCATTATCATCATCATCACCATCATCACCACCACCATCATCACTACCATCATCATAATCACCACCATCATCATCACTACCATCATCACCACCATCATCACTACCATCATCATCACCATCACTACCATCATCATAATCACCACCATCATCATCATCACCATTATCATCACCACCATCATCATCACCATCACCACCACCATCATCATCACTACCATCATCATAATAACCACCACCATCATCATAATAACCACCACCATTATCATCATCACCACCACCATTATCATCATCACCACCATTATCGTCATCATCACCACCATTATCATCACCATTCACACCCCCATTATCATCATCATTCACACCCCCATTATCATCATCATTCACACCCCCATTATCATCATCATTCACACCCCCATTATCATCATCATTCACACCACCATTATCATCATCACCACCACCATTATCATCATAATCACCACCACCATTATCATCATCACCACCACCATTATCATCATCATCATCGCCACCATCATCATCATCACCACCATCATCACCACCATCATCATCATCATCATCACCACCATCGCCACCATCATTATCATCACCACCATCATCACCACCATCATCATCATCATCATCACCACCATCGCCACCATCATTATCACCACCATCATCATCATCACCATCATCACCACCATCATTATCACCACCATCACCACCACCACCATCACCATCATCATCATCACCATCATCATCATTTAACAATACTGTCTCAGAAGGAAGGGTCTAGAGGCCAGGGCACCAACCAGCTCCTGTTTACACATGGTCAGGCGTTTCTTATCCAACATGGTCAGATGGCTCATTCTCACTTTCCCTTCTGCAAAGGCTATGAATCTCCTGCAGCAGAACACACACACACACACACACACACACACACACACACACACACACACGCACGCACACACACACACACACACACACACACACACACACACACACACACACACACACACACACACACACACACACACACACACACACACACACACACTTGAGTTACTATCAGTACCAGGACACATGTACCACATAGTCAACAGTGTAGTCAGTTTCCACCATATAGTCAACAGTGTTGTCAGTTTACACCATATAGTCAACAGTGTAGTCAGTTTCCACCATATAGTCAACAGTGTAGTCAGTTTCCACCATATAGTCAACAGTGTTGTCAGTTTCCACCATATAGTCAACAGTGTTGTCAGTTCCCACCATATAGTCAACAGTGTAGTCAGTTTCCACCATATAGTCAACAGTGTTGTCAGTTTCCACCATATAGTCAACAGTGTAGTCAGTTCCCACCATATAGTCAACAGTGTAGTCAGTTTCCACCATATAGTCAACAGTGTTGTCAGTTCCCACCATATAGTCAACAGTGTTGTCAGTTCCCACCATATAGTCAACAGTGTAGTCAGTTTCCACCATATAGTCAACAGTGTTGTCAGTTCCCACCATATAGTCAACAGTGTTGTCAGTTCCCACCATATAGTCAACAGTGTTGTCAGTTTCCACCATATAGTCAACAGTGTTGTCAGTTTCCACCATATAGTCAACAGTGTTGTCAGTTTCCACCATATAGTCAACAGTGTAGTCAGTTCCCACCATATAGTCAACAGTGTTGTCAGTTCCCACCATATAGTCAACAGTGTTGTCAGTTCCCACCATATAGTCAACAGTGTTGTCAGTTCCCACCATATAGTCAACAGTGTTGTCAGTTCCCACCATATAGTCAACAGTGTAGTCAGTTTCCACCATATAGTCAACAGTGTTGTCAGTTTCCACCATATAGTCAACAGTGTAGTCAGTTTCCACCATATAGTCAACAGTGTTGTCAGTTCCCACCATATAGTCAACAGTGTAGTCAGTTTCCACCATATAGTCAACAGTGTTGTCAGTTTCCACCATATAGTCAACCGTGTTGTCAGTTTCCACCATATAGTCAACAGTGTTGTCAGTTTCCACCATATAGTCAACAGTGTTGTCAGTTTCCACCATATAGTCAACAGTGTTGTCAGTTCCCACCATATAGTCAACAGTGTTGTCAGTTTACACCATATAGTCAACAGTGTTGTCAGTTCCCACCATATAGTCAACAGTGTTGCCAGTTTCCACCATATAGTCAACAGTGTTGTCAGTTTCCACCATATAGTCAACAGTGTTGTGTGGTATCCCAGGAGGTCAAACCCGGGGGGGATGGTAATAGAGGGGGGGTGTGTGCTGTGACGTTGGCTCCCTCTGCTAGGAGATACGTGAGCTGGGCACCCCGACGCGGACAGCTCCAAGTGGAGGTAATTAGGGGAAAGTGCCAACCAGCCGTGGAAGCCAAATAAAAGGAGTACAATGCAAACCGCGAGAGAGAACCGGGAGAGACCGACACAGAGCCGAAGCTGAGGAGAAGAACCGAGCCAAACCGATGTGATTTACGTTATTTTACGGACTAGTAAAGTTGTGTCTGCTGACTGAAACCTCCCGGGTCTCTGTGTTAATCTCTGGCACGCTCAACCGAACACCACCGCCGGTTTACCACAGTTGTCAGTATCATCAGTTTGATGGCGTCGTCTAGGTTACCTACCTGGCGTCCATGATGAACTCATGAAAGACTCGGCGGGCGAGAGCTTCTGTTCCAGGATCTGACAACTTGTTCAGGTCATCTGCCTTGGCCACGCCTTCTTCCTGTGTGGAATATGATGACATCACCGCAATGACATCACCACTCAAATAGGGTACAAACACGTGACGTACCATTACAATGGTATTACTAGAGTCCATGTTAGTACCCTGTCTAAACCACGTAATGGTATTACTAGAGTCCATGTTAGTACCCTGTCTAAACCATGTAATGGTATTACTAGAGTCCATGTTAGTACCCTGTCTAAACCACGTAATGGTATTACTAGAGTCCATGTTAGTACCCTGTCTAAACCATGTAATGGTATTACTAGAGTCCATGTTAGTACCCTGTCTAAACCATGTAATGGTATTACTAGAGTCCATGTTAGTACCCTGTCTAAACCACGTAATGGTATTACTAGAGTCCATGTTAGTACCCTGTCTAAACCATGTAATGGTATTACTAGAGTCCATGTTAGTACCCTGTCTAAACCAAGTAATGGTATTACTAGAGTCCATGTTAGTACCCTGTCTAAACCATGTAATGGTATTACTAGAGTCCATGTTAGTACCCTGTCTAAACCATGTAATGGTATTACTAGAGTCCATGTTAGTACCCTGTCTAAACCATGTAATGGTATTACTAGAGTCCATGTTTGTACCCTGTCTAAACCATGTAATGGTATTACTAGAGTCCATGTTAGTACCCTGTCTAAACCATGTAATGGTATTACTAGAGTCCATGTTAGTACCCTGTCTAAACCATGTAATGGTATTACTAGAGTCCATGTTTGTACCCTGTCTAAACCATGTAATGGTATTACTAGAGTCCATGTTTGTACCCTGTCTAAACCATGTAATGGTATTACTAGAGTCCATGTTAGTACCCTGTCTAAACCATGTAATGGTATTACTAGAGTCCATGTTAGTACCCTGTCTAAACCATGTAATGGTATTACTAGAGTCCATGTTTGTACCCTGTCTAAACCATGTAATGGTATTACTAGAGTCCATGTTAGTACCCTGTCTAAACCACGTAATGGTATTACTAGAGTCCATGTTAGTACCCTGTCTAAACCATGTAATGGTATTACTAGAGTCCATGTTAGTACCCTGTCTAAACCACGTAATGGTATTACTAGAGTCCATGTTAGTACCCTGTCTAAACCATGTAATGGTATTACTAGAGTCCATGTTAGTACCCTGTTTAAACCACGTAATGGTATTACTAGAGTCCATGTTAGTACCCTGTCTAAACCACGTAATGGTATTACTAGAGTCCATGTTTGTACCCTGTCTAAACCATGTAATGGTATTACTAGAGTCCATGTTAGTACCCTGTCTAAACCATGTAATGGTATTACTAGAGTCCATGTTAGTACCCTGTCTAAACCACGTAATGGTATTACTAGAGTCCATGTTAGTACCCTGTCTAAACCATGTAATGGTATTACTAGAGTCCATGTTAGTACCCTGTTTAAACCACGTAATGGTATTACTAGAGTCCATGTTAGTACCCTGTCTAAACCATGTAATGGTATTACTAGAGTCCATGTTAGTACCCTGTCTAAACCACGTAATGGTATTACTAGAGTCCATGTTAGTACCCTGTCTAAACCACGTAATGGTATTACTAGAGTCCATGTTAGTACCCTGTCTAAACCACGTAATGGTATTACTAGAGTCCATGTTAGTACCCTGTCTAAACCATGTAATGGTATTACTAGAGTCCATGTTAGTACCCTGTCTAAACCACGTAATGGTATTACTAGAGTCCATGTTAGTACCCTGTCTAAACCATGTAATGGTATTACTAGAGTCCATGTTTGTACCCTGTCTAAACCATGTAATGGTATTACTAGAGTCCATGTTTGTACCCTGTCTAAACCATGTAATGGTATTACTAGAGTCCATGTTAGTACCCTGTCTAAACCACGTAATGGTATTACTAGAGTCCATGTTAGTACCCTGTCTAAACCACGTAATGGTATTACTAGAGTCCATGTTAGTACCCTGTCTAAACCACGTAATGGTATTACTAGAGTCCATGTTAGTACCCTGTCTAAACCACGTAATGGTATTACTAGAGTCCATGTTAGTACCCTGTCTAAACCACGTAATGGTATTACTAGAAATGGTATTACTAGAGTCCATGTTAGTACCCTGTCTAAACCACGTAATGGTATTACTAGAGTCCATGTTAGTACCCTGTCTAAACCACGTAATGGTATTACTAGAGTCCATGTTTGTACCCTGTCTAAACCATGTAATGGTATTACTAGAGTCCATGTTAGTACCCTGTCTAAACCACGTAATGGTATTACTAGAGTCCATGTTAGTACCCTGTCTAAACCATGTAATGGTATTACTAGAGTCCATGTTAGTACCCTGTCTAAACCATGTAATGGTATTACTAGAGTCCATGTTAGTACCCTGTCTAAACCACGTAATGGTATTACTAGAGTCCATGTTTGTACCCTGTCTAAACCATGTAATGGTATTACTAGAGTCCATGTTAGTACCCTGTCTAAACCATGTAATGGGTACGTGGAAAAAGTGACGTACAAACACGACAGCGATGTTCTCCAGGAAGTTAGAGCTGTGAAGACGGTAAGTCCGATCCTCCCAGCAGCTCGTCACATGGACACACGGCTTCTGCTGGTGGATGGGCAGGTAATTGTAATGCCTGGAGACGGAATCAGAGTCAAAGTTTACTACGTTGATGTTGATGCTTTTAGACTCCACGGGCTGGTTTATCAGACACAGATTAAGGTCCGATTCTGGACATTGAGGCACAGTTTTCTGGAACCCTCTACCTGAACTAACAGGCGTGATTAATGGAGAATTTCTAAATCGGAAAAGCTGTCTAGTCCAGGACATAAAATCTGTGTCTGTGAAACTGCCATTGTGTGACATCAGGATCAATTCAACAAGGTACA
>NC_074683.1:51145788-51285788 GCF_029448725.1 Salvelinus fontinalis
AGTGTAGTGTATAATATAGTAGTGTAGTGTATAATAGAGTAGAGTAGTGTATAATAGAGTAGAGTAGTGTATAATAGAGTAGAGTAGTGTATAATAGAGTAGAATAGTGTATAATAGAGTAGAGTAGTGTAGTGTATAATAGAGTAGAGTAGTGTAGTGTATAATAGAGTAGAGTAGTGTATAATATAGTAGAGTAGTGTATAATAGAGTAGAGTAGTGTATAATAGAGTAGAGTAGTGTATAATAGAGTAGAGTAGTGTATAATAGAGTAGAGTAGAGTAGTGTATAATAGAGTAGAGTAGTGTATAATAGAGTAGAGTAGTGTATAATAGAGTAGAGTAGTGTATAATAGAGTAGAGTAGTGTAGTGTATAATAGAGTAGAGTAGTGTAGTGTATAATAGAGTAGAGTAGTGTAGTGTATAATAGAGTAGAGTAGTGTAGTGTATAATAGAGTAGAGTAGTGTATAATAGAGTAGAGTATTGTATCATAGAGTAGAGTAGTGTATAATAGAGTAGAGTAGTGTATAATAGAGTAGAGTAGTGTATAATAGAGTAGAGTAGTGTATAATAGAGTAGAGTAGTGTATAATAGAGTAGAGTAGTGTATAATAGAGTAGAGTAGTGTATAATATAGTAGAGTAGTGTATAATAGAGTAGAGTAGTGTATAATAGAGTAGAGTAGTGTATAATAGAGTAGAGTAGTGTAGTGTATAATAGAGTAGAGTAGTGTAGTGTATAATAGAGTAGAGTAGTGTAGTGTATAATAGAGTAGAGTATTGTATCATAGAGTAGAGTATTGTATCATAGAGTAGAGTAGTGTATAATAGAGTAGAGTAGTGTATAATAGAGTAGAGTAGTGTATAATAGAGTAGAGTAGTGTATAATAGAGTAGAGTAGTGTATAATAGAGTAGAGTAGTGTATAATAGAGTAGAGTAGTGTAGTGTATAATAGAGTAGAGTAGTGTAGTGTATAATATAGTAGAGTAGTGTATAATAGAGTAGAGTAGTGTATAATAGAGTAGAGTAGTGTATAATAGAGTAGAGTAGTGTATAATAGAGTAGAGTAGTGTAGTGTATAATATAGTAGAGTAGTGTATAATATAGTAGAGTATTGTATAATATAGTAGAGTAGTGTATAATAGAGTAGAGTAGTGTATAATAGAGTAGAGTAGTGTAGTGTATAATATAGTAGAGTATTGTATAATAGAGTAGAGTATTGTATAATAGAGTAGAGTATTGTATAATAGAGTAGAGTAGTGTATAATAGAGTAGTGTAGTGTATAATAGAGTAGTGTAGTGTATAATAGAGTAGAGTAGTGTAGTGTATAATAGAGTAGAGTAGTGTAGTGTATAATAGAGTAGAGTAGTGTAGTGTATAATAGAGTAGAGTAGTGTAGGGTATAATAGAGTAGAGTAGTGTATAATAGAGTAGAGTAGTGTATAATAGAGTAGTGTAGTGTATAATAGAGTAGTGTAGTGTATAATAGAGTAGAGTAGTGTATAATAGAGTAGAGTAGTGTAGTGTATAATAGAGTAGAGTAGTGTAGGGTATAATAGAGTAGAGTAGTGTATAATAGAGTAGAGTAGTGTATAATAGAGTAGAGTAGTGTATAATAGAGTAGAGTATTGTATAATAGAGTAGAGTATTGTATAATAGAGTAGAGTAGTGTATAATATAGTAGAGTAGTGTATAATAGAGTAGAGTAGTGTATAATAGAGTAGAGTAGTGTATAATATAGTAGAGTAGTGTATAATAGAGTAGAGTAGTGTATAATAGAGTAGAGTAGTGTATAACAGAGTAGAGTAGTGTAGTGTATAATATAGTAGAGTAGTGCATAATATAGTAGAGTAGTGTATAATAGAGTAGAGTAGTGTATAATAGAGTAGAGTAGTGTAGTGTATAATATAGTAGAGTATTGTATAATAGAGTAGAGTATTGTATAATAGAGTAGAGTAGTGTATAATAGAGTAGAGTAGTGTATAGTATAGTAGAGGAGTGTATAATAGAGTAGAGTAGTGTATAATAGAGTAGAGTAGTGTATAATATAATATAGTAGAGTATTGTACAATAGAGTAGAGTAGTGTATAATAGAGTAGAGTAGTGTATAATAGAGTAGAGTAGTGTATAATAGAGTAGAGTAGTGTAGTGTATAATATAGTAGAGTATTGTATAATATAGTAGAGTAGTGTATAATAGAGTAGAGTATTGTATAATAGAGTAGAGTAGTGTATAATAGAGTAGAGTAGTGTAGTGTATAATAGAGTAGAGTAGTGTAGTGTATAATAGAGTAGAGTAGTGTATAATAGAGTAGAGTAGTGTATAATAGAGTAGAGTAGTGTAGTGTATAATATAGTAGAGTATTGTATAATAGAGTAGAGTATTGTATAATAGAGTAGAGTATTGTATAATAGAGTAGAGTAGTGTATAATAGAGTAGTGTAGTGTATAATAGAGTAGTGTGGTGTATAATAGAGTAGAGTAGTGTAGTGTATAATAGAGTAGAGTAGTGTAGTGTATAATAGAGTAGAGTAGTGTAGTGTATAATAGAGTAGAGTAGTGTAGGGTATAAAAGAGTAGAGTAGTGTATAATAGAGTAGAGTAGTGTATAATAGAGTAGTGTAGTGTATAATAGAGTAGTGTAGTGTATAATAGAGTAGAGTAGTGTATAATAGAGTAGAGTAGTGTAGTGTATAATAGAGTAGAGTAGTGTAGGGTATAATAGAGTAGAGTAGTGTATAATAGAGTAGAGTAGTGTATAATAGAGTAGAGTAGTGTATAATAGAGTAGAGTATTGTATAATAGAGTAGAGTATTGTATAATAGAGTAGAGTAGTGTATAATATAGTAGAGTAGTGTATAATAGAGTAGAGTAGTGTATAATAGAGTAGAGTAGTGTATAATATAGTAGAGTAGTGTATAATAGAGTAGAGTAGTGTATAATAGAGTAGAGTAGTGTATAACAGAGTAGAGTAGTGTAGTGTATAATATAGTAGAGTAGTGCATAATATAGTAGAGTAGTGTATAATAGAGTAGAGTAGTGTATAATAGAGTAGAGTAGTGTAGTGTATAATATAGTAGAGTATTGTATAATAGAGTAGAGTATTGTATAATAGAGTAGAGTAGTGTATAATAGAGTAGAGTAGTGTATAGTATAGTAGAGGAGTGTATAATAGAGTAGAGTAGTGTATAATAGAGTAGAGTAGTGTATAATATAATATAGTAGAGTATTGTACAATAGAGTAGAGTAGTGTATAATAGAGTAGAGTAGTGTATAATAGAGTAGAGTAGTGTATAATAGAGTAGAGTAGTGTAGTGTATAATATAGTAGAGTATTGTATAATATAGTAGAGTAGTGTATAATAGAGTAGAGTATTGTATAATAGAGTAGAGTAGTGTATAATAGAGTAGAGTAGTGTAGTGTATAATAGAGTAGAGTAGTGTAGTGTATAATATAGTAGAGTAGTGTATAATATAGTAGAGTAGTGTATAATATAGTAGAGTAGTGTATAATAGAGTAGAGTAGTGTATAATAGAGTAGAGTAGTGTAGTGTATAATATAGTAGAGTATTGTATAATAGAGTAGAGTATTGTATAATAGAGTAGAGTATTGTATAATAGAGTAGAGTAGTGTATAATAGAGTAGTGTAGTGTATAATAGAGTAGTGTAGTGTATAATAGAGTAGAGTAGTGTAGTGTATAATAGAGTAGAGTAGTGTAGTGTATAATAGAGTAGAGTAGTGTAGTGTATAATAGAGTAGAGTAGTGTAGGGTATAAAAGAGTAGAGTAGTGTATAATAGAGTAGAGTAGTGTATAATAGAGTAGTGTAGTGTATAATAGAGTAGTGTAGTGTATAATAGAGTAGAGTAGTGTATAATAGAGTAGAGTAGTGTAGTGTATAATAGAGTAGAGTAGTGTAGGGTATAATAGAGTAGAGTAGTGTATAATAGAGTAGAGTAGTGTATAATAGAGTAGAGTAGTGTATAATAGAGTAGAGTATTGTATAATAGAGTAGAGTATTGTATAATAGAGTAGAGTAGTGTATAATATAGTAGAGTAGTGTATAATAGAGTAGAGTAGTGTATAATAGAGTAGAGTAGTGTATAATATAGTAGAGTAGTGTATAATAGAGTAGAGTAGTGTAAAATAGAGTAGAGTAGTGTATAACAGAGTAGAGTAGTGTAGTGTATAATATAGTAGAGTAGTGCATAATATAGTAGAGTAGTGTATAATAGAGTAGAGTAGTGTATAATAGAGTAGAGTAGTGTAGAGTATAATATAGTAGAGTATTGTATAGTAGAGTAGAGTATTGTATAATAGAGTAGAGTAGTGTATAATAGAGTAGAGTAGTGTATAGTATAGTAGAGGAGTGTATAATAGAGTAGAGTAGTGTATAATATAATATAGTAGAGTATTGTACAATAGAGTAGAGTAGTGTATAATAGAGTAGAGTAGTGTATAATAGAGTAGAGTAGTGTATAATAGAGTAGAGTAGTGTAGTGTATAATATAGTAGAGTATTGTATAATATAGTAGAGTAGTGTATAATAGAGTAGAGTATTGTATAATAGAGTAGAGTAGTGTATAATAGAGTAGAGTAGTGTATAATATAGTAGAGTAGTGTATAATAGAGTAGAGTAGTGTATAATAGAGTAGAGTAGTGTATAATAGAGTAGAGTAGTGTAGTGTATAATATAGTAGAGTATTGTATAATAGAGTAGAGTAGTGTATAATAGAGTAGAGTAGTGTATAATAGAGTAGAGTAGTGTATAATATAGTAGAGGAGTGTATAATAGAGTAGAGGAGTGTATAATAGAGTAGAGTAGTGTATAATAGAGTAGAGTAGTGTATAATAGAGTAGAGTAGAGTAGTGTATAATAGAGTAGAGTAGTGTATAATAGAGTAGAGTAGTGTATAATAGAGTAGAGTAGTGTATAATAGAGTAGAGTAGTGTATAATAGAGTAGAGTCGTGTATAATAGAGTAGAGTAGTGTATAATAGAGCAGAGTAGAGAATAGTACAGTAGAGTAGTGTACAGTATAGTAGAGTATAATAGAGTAGAGTGGAGTATAGTATAGTAGTGTAGAGTATAATATAGTAGAGTAGTGTATAATAGAGTAGAGCAGAGCAGAGTAGTGTAGAAATAGAGTAGAGCAGAGCAGAGTAGTGTATAAGACAGTAGAGTAGTGTATAATAGAGTAGAGTAGAGTAGTGTATAATATAGTAGAGTAGTGTATAATAGAGTAGAGTAGAGTAGTGTATAAGACAGTAGAGTAGTGTATAATAGAGTAGAGTAGAGCAGTGTATAAGACAGTAGAGTAGTGTATAATAGAGTAGAGTAGAGTAGTGTATAATATAGTAGAGTAGTGTATAATAGAGTAGAGTAGAGTAGTGTATAATATAGTAGAGTAGTGTATAATATAGTACAGTAGAGTAGTGTATAAGACAGTAGAGTAGAGTAGAGCAGAGTAGTGTATAATATAGTAGAGTAGTGTATAATAGAGTAGAGTAGAGTAGTGTATAATATAGTAGAGTAGAGTAGTGTATAATATAGTAGAGTAGTGTATAATAGAGTAGAGTAGAGCAGAGTACAGTAGAGCAGAGTAGTGTATAATATAATAGAGTAGTGTATAATAGAGTAGAGTAGAGCAGAGTAGTGTATAATATAGTAGAACAGTATAGTAGCGTATAGTAGTGTAGAGTAGAATATAATAGAGTAGAGTAGAGTAGAGTACAGTAGAGTAGTGTAGTGTAGAGTACAGTAGAGTACAGTAGAGTAGAGTAGAGTAGAGTACAGTAGAGTAGTGTACAGTAGTGTAGAGTAGAGTACAGTAGAGTACAGTACAGTAGTGTAGAGTAGTGTAGAGTAGAGTAGAGTAGTGTAGAGTACAGTAGTGTAGTGTAGAGTAGAGTAGAGTAGAGTAGTATAGAGTAGTGTAGAGTAGAGTACAGTAGAGTACAGTAGAGTAGAGTAGTGTAGAGTAGAGTAGAGTACAGTAGTGTAGAGTAGAGTAGTGTAGAGTAGAGTAGAGTAGAGTACAGAACAGTAGAGTACAGTAATGTAGAGTAGAGTAGAGTACAGAACAGTAGAGTAGAGTAGTGTAGAGTACAGTACAGTAGAGTAGAGTAGTGTAGAGTAGAGTACAGTAGTGTAGAGTAGAGTAGAGTAGAGTACAGTAGAGTACAGTAGAGTAGAGTACAGTACAGTAGAGTACAGTAGAGTAGAGTAGTGTAGAGTACAGTACAGTAGAGTACAGTAGAGTAGAGTAGTGTAGAGTACAGTAGTGTAGAGTAGTGTAGAGTACAGTAGAGTAGTGTAGAGTAGAGTAGAGTAGAGTACAGTAGTGTAGAGTAGAGTACAGTAGAGTAGTGTAGAGTACAGTAGTGTAGAGTAGTGTAGAGTAGAGTAGAGTAGAGTACAGTAGTGTAGAGTAGAGTACAGTAGAGTAGTGTAGAGTACAGTACAGTAGAGTACAGTAGAGTAGAGTAGTGTAGAGTACAGTAGTGTAGAGTAGTGTAGAGTAGTGTACAGTACAGTAGAGTAGAGTAGAGTAGAGTACAGTAGAGTACAGTAGAGTACAGTAGAGTAGAGTACAGTAGAGTACAGTAGAGTAGAGTACAGTACAGTAGAGTAGTGTAGAGTACAGTACAGTAGAGTAGATTACAGTAGAGTAGAGTAGAGTACAGTAGAGTAGAGTACAGTACAGTAGAGTAGTGTAGAGTACAGTACAGTAGAGTAGAGTACAGTAGAGTAGAGTAGAGTACAGTAGAGTACAGTACAGTAGAGTACAGTAGAGTAGAGTACAGTAGAGTAGTGTAGAGTAGAGTAGAGTAGAGTAGAGTAGAGTACAGTAGTGTACAGCAGAGTAGAGTACAGTAGAGTAGTGTAGAGTAGTGTAGAGTACAGTAGAGTAGTGTAGTGTAGAGTAGAGTAGAGTAGAGTAGTGTAGTGTAGAGTACAGTAGAGTACAGTACAGTAGAGTAGAGTACAGTAGAGTAGTGTAGAGTACAGTACAGTAGAGTAGTGTAGAGTAGAGTACAGTAGAGTAGAGTAGAGTACAGTAGAGTAGTGTAGTGTAGAGTACAGTAGAGTACAGTAGAGTAGAGTAGAGTAGAGTAGAGTAGTAGAGTACAGTAGAGTAGAGTACAGTAGAGTAGAGTAGAGTACAGTACAGTAGAGTAGAGTAGAGTAGTGTAGAGTACAGTAGAGTAGTGTAGAGTACAGTAGAGTAGAGTACAGTAGAGTAGAGTACAGTACAGTAGAGTAGTGTAGAGTACAGTACAGTAGAGTACAGTAGAGTAGTGTAGAGTACAGTAGTGTAGAGTACAGTACAGTAGAGTACAGTAGAGTAGTGTAGAGTAGAGTAGAGTAGAGTAGTGTAGAGTAGAGTAGAGTACAGTAGAGAAGTGTAGAGTAGTGTAGAGTAGAGTAGAGTAGAGTACAGTACAGTACAGTAGAGTACAGTAGAGTACAGTAGAGTACAGTAGAGTAGAGTAGAGTAGAGTAGAGTAGTGTAGAGTAGTGTAGTGTAGAGTACAGTAGAGTAGAGTAGAGTAGAGTAGTGTAGTGTAGAGTACAGTAGAGTAGTGTAGAGTACAGTAGAGTAGAGTACAGTAGAGTAGAGTAGAGTAGAGTAGAGTAGTGTAGTGTAGAGTACAGTAGAGTAGAGTACAGTAGAGTAGTGTAGAGTACAGTACAGTAGAGTAGAGTACAGTAGAGTAGAGTAGAGTACAGTAGAGTACAGTACAGTAGAGTACAGTAGAGTAGAGTACAGTAGAGTAGTGTAGAGTAGAGTAGAGTAGAGTAGAGTAGAGTAGAGTACAGTAGTGTACAGCAGAGTAGAGTACAGTAGAGTAGTGTAGAGTAGTGTAGAGTACAGTAGAGTAGAGTAGAGTAGAGTAGAGTAGAGTAGTGTAGTGTAGAGTACAGTAGAGTAGAGTACAGTAGAGTAGTGTAGAGTACAGTACAGTAGAGTAGTGTAGAGTAGAGTACAGTAGAGTAGAGTACAGTAGAGTAGTGTAGTGTAGAGTACAGTAGAGTAGAGTACAGTAGAGTAGAGTAGAGTAGAGTAGAGTAGTAGAGTACAGTAGAGTAGAGTACAGTAGAGTAGAGTAGAGTACAGTAGAGTAGAGTAGTGTAGAGTACAGTAGAGTAGTGTAGAGTACAGTAGAGTAGAGTACAGTACAGTAGAGTAGAGTACAGTACAGTAGAGTAGTGTAGAGTACAGTACAGTAGAGTACAGTAGAGTAGTGTAGAGTACAGTAGTGTAGAGTACAGTACAGTAGAGTACAGTAGAGTAGAGCAGAGTAGAGTAGAGTAGTGTAGAGTAGAGTAGAGTACAGTAGAGTAGTGTAGAGTAGTGTAGAGTAGAGTAGAGTAGAGTACAGTACAGTACAGTACAGTACAGTAGAGTACAGTAGAGTACAGTAGAGTAGAGTAGAGTAGAGTACAGTAGAGTAGAGTAGTGTAGAGTAGTGTAGTGTAGAGTACAGTAGAGTAGAGTAGAGTAGAGTAGAGTAGAGTAGAGTAGTGTAGAGTACAGTAGAGTAGTGTAGAGTACAGTAGAGTAGAGTACAGTAGAGTAGAGTAGAGTAGAGTAGAGTAGTGTAGTGTAGAGTACAGTAGAGTAGAGTACAGTAGAGTACAGTACAGTACAGTAGAGTAGAGTAGTGTAGTGTAGAGTAGTGTAGTGTAGAGTACAGTAGAGTAGAGTAGAGTAGTGTAGTGTAGAGTACAGTAGAGTAGAGTAGAGTACAGTACAGTAGAGTACAGTAGAGTACAGTAGAGTAGTGTAGAGTAGTGTAGAGTACAGTAGAGTAGAGTAGAGTAGTGTAGAATAGAGTAGAGTAGAGTAGAGTAGTGTACAGTAGAGTAGAGTACAGTACAGTAGAGTACAGTACAGTATAGTAGAGTACAGTAGAGTACAGTACAGTAGAGTAGAGTACAGTAGAGTAGAGCAGTGTAGAGTAGAGTAGAGTACAGTAGAGTAGTGTATAATAGAATAGAGTAGAGTAGAGTAGAGTACAGTACAGTACAGTAGAGTAGTGTAGAGTACAGTAGAGTAGAGTAGTGTAATAGAGTAGAGTAGTGTAGTGTATAATATAGTAGAGTATTGTATAATAGAGTAGAGTATTGTATAATAGAGTAGAGTATTGTATAATAGAGTAGAGTAGTGTATAATAGAGTAGTGTAGTGTATAATAGAGTAGTGTAGTGTATAATAGAGTAGAGTAGTGTAGTGTATAATAGAGTAGAGTAGTGTAGTGTATAATAGAGTAGAGTAGTGTAGTGTATAATAGAGTAGAGTAGTGTAGGGTATAAAAGAGTAGAGTAGTGTATAATAGAGTAGAGTAGTGTATAATAGAGTAGTGTAGTGTATAATAGAGTAGTGTAGTGTATAATAGAGTAGAGTAGTGTATAATAGAGTAGAGTAGTGTAGTGTATAATAGAGTAGAGTAGTGTAGGGTATAATAGAGTAGAGTAGTGTATAATAGAGTAGAGTAGTGTATAATAGAGTAGAGTAGTGTATAATAGAGTAGAGTATTGTATAATAGAGTAGAGTATTGTATAATAGAGTAGAGTAGTGTATAATATAGTAGAGTAGTGTATAATAGAGTAGAGTAGTGTATAATAGAGTAGAGTAGTGTATAATATAGTAGAGTAGTGTATAATAGAGTAGAGTAGTGTATAATAGAGTAGAGTAGTGTATAACAGAGTAGAGTAGTGTAGTGTATAATATAGTAGAGTAGTGCATAATATAGTAGAGTAGTGTATAATAGAGTAGAGTAGTGTATAATAGAGTAGAGTAGTGTAGTGTATAATATAGTAGAGTATTGTATAATAGAGTAGAGTATTGTATAATAGAGTAGAGTAGTGTATAATAGAGTAGAGTAGTGTATAGTATAGTAGAGGAGTGTATAATAGAGTAGAGTAGTGTATAATAGAGTAGAGTAGTGTATAATATAATATAGTAGAGTATTGTACAATAGAGTAGAGTAGTGTATAATAGAGTAGAGTAGTGTATAATAGAGTAGAGTAGTGTATAATAGAGTAGAGTAGTGTAGTGTATAATATAGTAGAGTATTGTATAATATAGTAGAGTAGTGTATAATAGAGTAGAGTATTGTATAATAGAGTAGAGTAGTGTATAATAGAGTAGAGTAGTGTAGTGTATAATAGAGTAGAGTAGTGTAGTGTATAATATAGTAGAGTAGTGTATAATATAGTAGAGTAGTGTATAATATAGTAGAGTAGTGTATAATAGAGTAGAGTAGTGTATAATAGAGTAGAGTAGTGTAGTGTATAATATAGTAGAGTATTGTATAATAGAGTAGAGTATTGTATAATAGAGTAGAGTATTGTATAATAGAGTAGAGTAGTGTATAATAGAGTAGTGTAGTGTATAATAGAGTAGTGTAGTGTATAATAGAGTAGAGTAGTGTAGTGTATAATAGAGTAGAGTAGTGTAGTGTATAATAGAGTAGAGTAGTGTAGTGTATAATAGAGTAGAGTAGTGTAGGGTATAAAAGAGTAGAGTAGTGTATAATAGAGTAGAGTAGTGTATAATAGAGTAGTGTAGTGTATAATAGAGTAGTGTAGTGTATAATAGAGTAGAGTAGTGTATAATAGAGTAGAGTAGTGTAGTGTATAATAGAGTAGAGTAGTGTAGGGTATAATAGAGTAGAGTAGTGTATAATAGAGTAGAGTAGTGTATAATAGAGTAGAGTAGTGTATAATAGAGTAGAGTATTGTATAATAGAGTAGAGTATTGTATAATAGAGTAGAGTAGTGTATAATATAGTAGAGTAGTGTATAATAGAGTAGAGTAGTGTATAATAGAGTAGAGTAGTGTATAATATAGTAGAGTAGTGTATAATAGAGTAGAGTAGTGTATAACAGAGTAGAGTAGTGTATAACAGAGTAGAGTAGTGTAGTGTATAATATAGTAGAGTAGTGCATAATATAGTAGAGTAGTGTATAATAGAGTAGAGTAGTGTATAATAGAGTAGAGTAGTGTAGTGTATAATATAGTAGAGTATTGTATAATAGAGTAGAGTATTGTATAATAGAGTAGAGTAGTGTATAATAGAGTAGAGTAGTGTATAGTATAGTAGAGGAGTGTATAATAGAGTAGAGTAGTGTATAATAGAGTAGAGTAGTGTATAATATAATATAGTAGAGTATTGTACAATAGAGTAGAGTAGTGTATAATAGAGTAGAGTAGTGTATAATAGAGTAGAGTAGTGTATAATAGAGTAGAGTAGTGTAGTGTATAATATAGTAGAGTATTGTATAATATAGTAGAGTAGTGTATAATAGAGTAGAGTATTGTATAATAGAGTAGAGTAGTGTATAATAGAGTAGAGTAGTGTATAATATAGTAGAGTAGTGTATAATAGAGTAGAGTAGTGTATAATAGAGTAGAGTAGTGTATAATAGAGTAGAGTAGTGTAGTGTATAATATAGTAGAGTATTGTATAATAGAGTAGAGTAGTGTATAATAGAGTAGAGTAGTGTATAATAGAGTAGAGTAGTGTATAATATAGTAGAGGAGTGTATAATAGAGTAGAGGAGTGTATAATAGAGTAGAGTAGTGTATAATAGAGTAGAGTAGTGTATAATAGAGTAGAGTAGAGTAGTGTATAATAGAGTAGAGTAGTGTATAATAGAGTAGAGTAGTGTATAATAGAGTAGAGTAGTGTATAATAGAGTAGAGTAGTGTATAATAGAGTAGAGTCGTGTATAATAGAGTAGAGTAGTGTATAATAGAGCAGAGTAGAGAATAGTACAGTAGAGTAGTGTACAGTATAGTAGAGTATAATAGAGTAGAGTGGAGTATAGTATAGTAGTGTAGAGTATAATATAGTAGAGTAGTGTATAATAGAGTAGAGCAGAGCAGAGTAGTGTAGAAATAGAGTAGAGCAGAGTAGTGTATAAGACAGTAGAGTAGTGTATAATAGAGTAGAGTAGAGTAGTGTATAATATAGTAGAGTAGTGTATAATAGAGTAGAGTAGAGTAGTGTATAAGACAGTAGAGTAGTGTATAATAGAGTAGAGTAGAGCAGTGTATAAGACAGTAGAGTAGTGTATAATAGAGTAGAGTAGAGTAGTGTATAATATAGTAGAGTAGTGTATAATAGAGTAGAGTAGAGTAGTGTATAATATAGTAGAGTAGTGTATAATATAGTACAGTAGAGTAGTGTATAATATAGTAGAGTAGTGTATAATAGAGTAGAGTAGAGTAGTGTATAATATAGTAGAGTAGAGTAGTGTATAATATAGTAGAGTAGTGTATAATAGAGTAGAGTAGAGCAGAGTACAGTAGAGCAGAGTAGTGTATAATATAATAGAGTAGTGTATAATAGAGTAGAGTAGAGCAGAGTAGTGTATAATATAGTAGAACAGTATAGTAGCGTATAGTAGTGTAGAGTAGAATATAATAGAGTAGAGTACAGTACAGTAGAGTAGTGTAGTGTAGAGTACAGTAGAGTACAGTAGAGTAGAGTAGAGTAGAGTACAGTAGAGTAGTGTACAGTAGTGTAGAGTAGAGTACAGTAGAGTACAGTACAGTAGTGTAGAGTAGTGTAGAGTAGAGTAGAGTAGTGTAGAGTACAGTAGTGTAGTGTAGAGTAGAGTAGAGTAGAGTAGTATAGAGTAGTGTAGAGTAGAGTACAGTAGAGTACAGTAGAGTAGAGTAGTGTAGAGTAGAGTAGAGTACAGTAGTGTAGAGTAGAGTAGTGTAGAGTAGAGTAGAGTAGAGTACAGAACAGTAGAGTACAGTAGTGTAGAGTAGAGTAGAGTACAGAACAGTAGAGTAGAGTAGTGTAGAGTACAGTACAGTAGAGTAGAGTAGTGTAGAGTAGAGTACAGTAGTGTAGAGTAGAGTAGAGTAGAGTACAGTAGAGTACAGTAGAGTAGAGTACAGTACAGTAGAGTACAGTAGAGTAGAGTAGTGTAGAGTACAGTACAGTAGAGTACAGTAGAGTAGAGTAGTGTAGAGTACAGTAGTGTAGAGTAGTGTAGAGTACAGTAGAGTAGAGTAGTGTAGAGTAGAGTAGAGTACAGTAGTGTAGAGTAGAGTACAGTAGAGTAGTGTAGAGTACAGTAGTGTAGAGTAGTGTAGAGTAGAGTAGAGTAGAGTACAGTACAGTAGAGTAGTGTAGAGTACAGTAGAGTAGAGTAGTGTAATAGAGTAGAGTAGTGTAGTGTATAATATAGTAGAGTATTGTATAATAGAGTAGAGTATTGTATAATAGAGTAGAGTATTGTATAATAGAGTAGAGTAGTGTATAATAGAGTAGTGTAGTGTATAATAGAGTAGTGTAGTGTATAATAGAGTAGAGTAGTGTAGTGTATAATAGAGTAGAGTAGTGTAGTGTATAATAGAGTAGAGTAGTGTAGTGTATAATAGAGTAGAGTAGTGTAGGGTATAAAAGAGTAGAGTAGTGTATAATAGAGTAGAGTAGTGTATAATAGAGTAGTGTAGTGTATAATAGAGTAGTGTAGTGTATAATAGAGTAGAGTAGTGTATAATAGAGTAGAGTAGTGTAGTGTATAATAGAGTAGAGTAGTGTAGGGTATAATAGAGTAGAGTAGTGTATAATAGGAGTAGAGTATTGTATAATAGAGTAGAGTAGTGTATAATATAGTAGAGTAGTGTATAATAGAGTAGAGTAGTGTATAATAGAGTAGAGTAGTGTATAATATAGTAGAGTAGTGTATAATAGAGTAGAGTAGTGTATAATAGAGTAGAGTAGTGTATAACAGAGTAGAGTAGTGTAGTGTATAATATAGTAGAGTAGTGCATAATATAGTAGAGTAGTGTATAATAGAGTAGAGTAGTGTATAATAGAGTAGAGTAGTGTAGTGTATAATATAGTAGAGTATTGTATAATAGAGTAGAGTAGTGTATAATAGAGTAGAGTAGTGTATAGTATAGTAGAGGAGTGTATAATAGAGTAGAGTAGTGTATAATAGAGTAGAGTAGTGTATAATATAATATAGTAGAGTATTGTACAATAGAGTAGAGTAGTGTATAATAGAGTAGAGTAGTGTATAATAGAGTAGAGTAGTGTATAATAGAGTAGAGTAGTGTAGTGTATAATATAGTAGAGTATTGTATAATATAGTAGAGTAGTGTATAATAGAGTAGAGTATTGTATAATAGAGTAGAGTAGTGTATAATAGAGTAGAGTAGTGTAGTGTATAATAGAGTAGAGTAGTGTAGTGTATAATATAGTAGAGTAGTGTATAATATAGTAGAGTAGTGTATAATATAGTAGAGTAGTGTATAATAGAGTAGAGTAGTGTATAATAGAGTAGAGTAGTGTAGTGTATAATATAGTAGAGTATTGTATAATAGAGTAGAGTATTGTATAATAGAGTAGAGTATTGTATAATAGAGTAGAGTAGTGTATAATAGAGTAGTGTAGTGTATAATAGAGTAGTGTAGTGTATAATAGAGTAGAGTAGTGTAGTGTATAATAGAGTAGAGTAGTGTAGTGTATAATAGAGTAGAGTAGTGTAGTGTATAATAGAGTAGAGTAGTGTAGGGTATAAAAGAGTAGAGTAGTGTATAATAGAGTAGAGTAGTGTATAATAGAGTAGTGTAGTGTATAATAGAGTAGTGTAGTGTATAATAGAGTAGAGTAGTGTATAATAGAGTAGAGTAGTGTAGTGTATAATAGAGTAGAGTAGTGTAGGGTATAATAGAGTAGAGTAGTGTATAATAGAGTAGAGTAGTGTATAATAGAGTAGAGTAGTGTATAATAGAGTAGAGTATTGTATAATAGAGTAGAGTATTGTATAATAGAGTAGAGTAGTGTATAATATAGTAGAGTAGTGTATAATAGAGTAGAGTAGTGTATAATAGAGTAGAGTAGTGTATAATATAGTAGAGTAGTGTATAATAGAGTAGAGTAGTGTATAATAGAGTAGAGTAGTGTATAACAGAGTAGAGTAGTGTAGTGTATAATATAGTAGAGTAGTGCATAATATAGTAGAGTAGTGTATAATAGAGTAGAGTAGTGTATAATAGAGTAGAGTAGTGTAGTGTATAATATAGTAGAGTATTGTATAATAGAGTAGAGTATTGTATAATAGAGTAGAGTAGTGTATAATAGAGTAGAGTAGTGTATAGTATAGTAGAGGAGTGTATAATAGAGTAGAGTAGTGTATAATAGAGTAGAGTAGTGTATAATATAATATAGTAGAGTATTGTACAATAGAGTAGAGTAGTGTATAATAGAGTAGAGTAGTGTATAATAGAGTAGAGTAGTGTATAATAGAGTAGAGTAGTGTAGTGTATAATATAGTAGAGTATTGTATAATATAGTAGAGTAGTGTATAATAGAGTAGAGTATTGTATAATAGAGTAGAGTAGTGTATAATAGAGTAGAGTAGTGTATAATATAGTAGAGTAGTGTATAATAGAGTAGAGTAGTGTATAATAGAGTAGAGTAGTGTATAATAGAGTAGAGTAGTGTAGTGTATAATATAGTAGAGTATTGTATAATAGAGTAGAGTAGTGTATAATAGAGTAGAGTAGTGTATAATAGAGTAGAGTAGTGTATAATATAGTAGAGGAGTGTATAATAGAGTAGAGGAGTGTATAATAGAGTAGAGTAGTGTATAATAGAGTAGAGTAGTGTATAATAGAGTAGAGTAGAGTAGTGTATAATAGAGTAGAGTAGTGTATAATAGAGTAGAGTAGTGTATAATAGAGTAGAGTAGTGTATAATAGAGTAGAGTAGTGTATAATAGAGTAGAGTAGTGTATAATAGAGTAGAGTAGTGTATAATATAGTAGAGTAGTGTATAATAGAGTAGAGTAGTGTATAATAGAGTAGAGTAGTGTATAACAGAGTAGAGTAGTGTAGTGTATAATATAGTAGAGTAGTGCATAATATAGTAGAGTAGTGTATAATAGAGTAGAGTAGTGTATAATAGAGTAGAGTAGTGTAGTGTATAATATAGTAGAGTATTGTATAATAGAGTAGAGTATTGTATAATAGAGTAGAGTAGTGTATAATAGAGTAGAGTAGTGTATAGTATAGTAGAGGAGTGTATAATAGAGTAGAGTAGTGTATAATAGAGTAGAGTAGTGTATAATATAATATAGTAGAGTATTGTACAATAGAGTAGAGTAGTGTATAATAGAGTAGAGTAGTGTATAATAGAGTAGAGTAGTGTATAATAGAGTAGAGTAGTGTAGTGTATAATATAGTAGAGTATTGTATAATATAGTAGAGTAGTGTATAATAGAGTAGAGTATTGTATAATAGAGTAGAGTAGTGTATAATAGAGTAGAGTAGTGTATAATATAGTAGAGTAGTGTATAATAGAGTAGAGTAGTGTATAATAGAGTAGAGTAGTGTATAATAGAGTAGAGTAGTGTAGTGTATAATATAGTAGAGTATTGTATAATAGAGTAGAGTAGTGTATAATAGAGTAGAGTAGTGTATAATAGAGTAGAGTAGTGTATAATATAGTAGAGGAGTGTATAATAGAGTAGAGGAGTGTATAATAGAGTAGAGTAGTGTATAATAGAGTAGAGTAGTGTATAATAGAGTAGAGTAGAGTAGTGTATAATAGAGTAGAGTAGTGTATAATAGAGTAGAGTAGTGTATAATAGAGTAGAGTAGTGTATAATAGAGTAGAGTAGTGTATAATAGAGTAGAGTCGTGTATAATAGAGTAGAGTAGTGTATAATAGAGCAGAGTAGAGAATAGTACAGTAGAGTAGTGACAGTATAGTAGAGTATAATAGAGTAGAGTGGAGTATAGTATAGTAGTGTAGAGTATAATATAGTAGAGTAGTGTATAATAGAGTAGAGCAGAGCAGAGTAGTGTAGAAATAGAGTAGAGCAGAGCAGAGTAGTGTATAAGACAGTAGAGTAGTGTATAATAGAGTAGAGTAGAGTAGTGTATAATATAGTAGAGTAGTGTATAATAGAGTAGAGTAGAGTAGTGTATAAGACAGTAGAGTAGTGTATAATAGAGTAGAGTAGAGCAGTGTATAAGACAGTAGAGTAGTGTATAATAGAGTAGAGTAGAGTAGTGTATAATATAGTAGAGTAGTGTATAATAGAGTAGAGTAGAGTAGTGTATAATATAGTAGAGTAGTGTATAATATAGTACAGTAGAGTAGTGTATAAGACAGTAGAGTAGAGTAGAGCAGAGTAGTGTATAATATAGTAGAGTAGTGTATAATAGAGTAGAGTAGAGTAGTGTATAATATAGTAGAGTAGAGTAGTGTATAATATAGTAGAGTAGTGTATAATAGAGTAGAGTAGAGCAGAGTACAGTAGAGCAGAGTAGTGTATAATATAATAGAGTAGTGTATAATAGAGTAGAGTAGAGCAGAGTAGTGTATAATATAGTAGAACAGTATAGTAGCGTATAGTAGTGTAGAGTAGAATATAATAGAGTAGAGTAGAGTAGAGTACAGTAGAGTAGTGTAGTGTAGAGTACAGTAGAGTACAGTAGAGTAGAGTAGAGTAGAGTACAGTAGAGTAGTGTACAGTAGTGTAGAGTAGAGTACAGTAGAGTACAGTACAGTAGTGTAGAGTAGTGTAGAGTAGAGTAGAGTAGTGTAGAGTACAGTAGTGTAGTGTAGAGTAGAGTAGAGTAGAGTAGTATAGAGTAGTGTAGAGTAGAGTACAGTAGAGTACAGTAGAGTAGAGTAGTGTAGAGTAGAGTAGAGTACAGTAGTGTAGAGTAGAGTAGTGTAGAGTAGAGTAGAGTAGAGTACAGAACAGTAGAGTACAGTAGTGTAGAGTAGAGTAGAGTACAGAACAGTAGAGTAGAGTAGTGTAGAGTACAGTACAGTAGAGTAGAGTAGTGTAGAGTAGAGTAGAGTACAGTAGTGTAGAGTAGAGTAGAGTAGAGTACAGTAGAGTACAGTAGAGTAGAGTACAGTACAGTAGAGTACAGTAGAGTAGAGTAGTGTAGAGTACAGTACAGTAGAGTACAGTAGAGTAGAGTAGTGTAGAGTACAGTAGTGTAGAGTAGTGTAGAGTACAGTAGAGTAGAGTAGTGTAGAGTAGAGTAGAGTACAGTAGTGTAGAGTAGAGTACAGTAGAGTAGTGTAGAGTACAGTAGTGTAGAGTAGTGTAGAGTAGAGTAGAGTAGAGTACAGTACAGTAGAGTAGTGTAGAGTACAGTAGAGTAGAGTAGTGTAATAGAGTAGAGTAGTGTAGTGTATAATATAGTAGAGTATTGTATAATAGAGTAGAGTATTGTATAATAGAGTAGAGTATTGTATAATAGAGTAGAGTAGTGTATAATAGAGTAGTGTAGTGTATAATAGAGTAGTGTAGTGTATAATAGAGTAGAGTAGTGTAGTGTATAATAGAGTAGAGTAGTGTAGTGTATAATAGAGTAGAGTAGTGTAGTGTATAATAGAGTAGAGTAGTGTAGGGTATAAAAGAGTAGAGTAGTGTATAATAGAGTAGAGTAGTGTATAATAGAGTAGTGTAGTGTATAATAGAGTAGTGTAGTGTATAATAGAGTAGAGTAGTGTATAATAGAGTAGAGTAGTGTAGTGTATAATAGAGTAGAGTAGTGTAGGGTATAATAGAGTAGAGTAGTGTATAATAGAGTAGAGTAGTGTATAATAGAGTAGAGTATTGTATAATAGAGTAGAGTATTGTATAATAGAGTAGAGTAGTGTATAATATAGTAGAGTAGTGTATAATAGAGTAGAGTAGTGTATAATAGAGTAGAGTAGTGTATAATATAGTAGAGTAGTGTATAATAGAGTAGAGTAGTGTATAATAGAGTAGAGTAGTGTATAACAGAGTAGAGTAGTGTAGTGTATAATATAGTAGAGTAGTGCATAATATAGTAGAGTAGTGTATAATAGAGTAGAGTAGTGTATAATAGAGTAGAGTAGTGTAGTGTATAATATAGTAGAGTATTGTATAATAGAGTAGAGTAGTGTATAATAGAGTAGAGTAGTGTATAGTATAGTAGAGGAGTGTATAATAGAGTAGAGTAGTGTATAATAGAGTAGAGTAGTGTATAATATAATATAGTAGAGTATTGTACAATAGAGTAGAGTAGTGTATAATAGAGTAGAGTAGTGTATAATAGAGTAGAGTAGTGTATAATAGAGTAGAGTAGTGTAGTGTATAATATAGTAGAGTATTGTATAATATAGTAGAGTAGTGTATAATAGAGTAGAGTATTGTATAATAGAGTAGAGTAGTGTATAATAGAGTAGAGTAGTGTAGTGTATAATAGAGTAGAGTAGTGTAGTGTATAATATAGTAGAGTAGTGTATAATATAGTAGAGTAGTGTATAATATAGTAGAGTAGTGTATAATAGAGTAGAGTAGTGTATAATAGAGTAGAGTAGTGTAGTGTATAATATAGTAGAGTATTGTATAATAGAGTAGAGTATTGTATAATAGAGTAGAGTATTGTATAATAGAGTAGAGTAGTGTATAATAGAGTAGTGTAGTGTATAATAGAGTCGTGTAGTGTATAATAGAGTAGAGTAGTGTAGTGTATAATAGAGTAGAGTAGTGTAGTGTATAATAGAGTAGAGTAGTGTAGTGTATAATAGAGTAGAGTAGTGTAGGGTATAAAAGAGTAGAGTAGTGTATAATAGAGTAGAGTAGTGTATAATAGAGTAGTGTAGTGTATAATAGAGTAGTGTAGTGTATAATAGAGTAGAGTAGTGTATAATAGAGTAGAGTAGTGTAGTGTATAATAGAGTAGAGTAGTGTAGGGTATAATAGAGTAGAGTAGTGTATAATAGAGTAGAGTAGTGTATAATAGAGTAGAGTAGTGTATAATAGAGTAGAGTATTGTATAATAGAGTAGAGTATTGTATAATAGAGTAGAGTAGTGTATAATATAGTAGAGTAGTGTATAATAGAGTAGAGTAGTGTATAATAGAGTAGAGTAGTGTATAATATAGTAGAGTAGTGTATAATAGAGTAGAGTAGTGTATAATAGAGTAGAGTAGTGTATAACAGAGTAGAGTAGTGTAGTGTATAATATAGTAGAGTAGTGCATAATATAGTAGAGTAGTGTATAATAGAGTAGAGTAGTGTATAATAGAGTAGAGTAGTGTAGTGTATAATATAGTAGAGTATTGTATAATAGAGTAGAGTATTGTATAATAGAGTAGAGTAGTGTATAATAGAGTAGAGTAGTGTATAGTATAGTAGAGGAGTGTATAATAGAGTAGAGTAGTGTATAATAGAGTAGAGTAGTGTATAATATAATATAGTAGAGTATTGTACAATAGAGTAGAGTAGTGTATAATAGAGTAGAGTAGTGTATAATAGAGTAGAGTAGTGTATAATAGAGTAGAGTAGTGTAGTGTATAATATAGTAGAGTATTGTATAATATAGTAGAGTAGTGTATAATAGAGTAGAGTATTGTATAATAGAGTAGAGTAGTGTATAATAGAGTAGAGTAGTGTATAATATAGTAGAGTAGTGTATAATAGAGTAGAGTAGTGTATAATATAGTAGAGTAGTGTATAATAGAGTAGAGTAGTGTAGTGTATAATATAGTAGAGTATTGTATAATAGAGTAGAGTAGTGTATAATAGAGTAGAGTAGTGTATAATAGAGTAGAGTAGTGTATAATATAGTAGAGGAGTGTATAATAGAGTAGAGGAGTGTATAATAGAGTAGAGTAGTGTATAATAGAGTAGAGTAGTGTATAATAGAGTAGAGTAGAGTAGTGTATAATAGAGTAGAGTAGTGTATAATAGAGTAGAGTAGTGTATAATAGAGTAGAGTAGTGTATAATAGAGTAGAGTAGTGTATAATAGAGTAGAGTCGTGTATAATAGAGTAGAGTAGTGTATAATAGAGCAGAGTAGAGAATAGTACAGTAGAGTAGTGACAGTATAGTAGAGTATAATAGAGTAGAGTGGAGTATAGTATAGTAGTGTAGAGTATAATATAGTAGAGTAGTGTATAATAGAGTAGAGCAGAGCAGAGTAGTGTAGAAATAGAGTAGAGCAGAGCAGAGTAGTGTATAAGACAGTAGAGTAGTGTATAATAGAGTAGAGTAGAGTAGTGTATAATATAGTAGAGTAGTGTATAATAGAGTAGAGTAGAGTAGTGTATAAGACAGTAGAGTAGTGTATAATAGAGTAGAGTAGAGCAGTGTATAAGACAGTAGAGTAGTGTATAATAGAGTAGAGTAGAGTAGTGTATAATATAGTAGAGTAGTGTATAATAGAGTAGAGTAGAGTAGTGTATAATATAGTAGAGTAGTGTATAATATAGTACAGTAGAGTAGTGTATAAGACAGTAGAGTAGAGTAGAGCAGAGTAGTGTATAATATAGTAGAGTAGTGTATAATAGAGTAGAGTAGAGTAGTGTATAATATAGTAGAGTAGAGTAGTGTATAATATAGTAGAGTAGTGTATAATAGAGTAGAGTAGAGCAGAGTACAGTAGAGCAGAGTAGTGTATAATATAATAGAGTAGTGTATAATAGAGTAGAGTAGAGCAGAGTAGTGTATAATATAGTAGAACAGTATAGTAGCGTATAGTAGTGTAGAGTAGAATATAATAGAGTAGAGTAGAGTACAGTAGAGTAGTGTAGTGTAGAGTACAGTAGAGTACAGTAGAGTAGAGTAGAGTAGAGTACAGTAGAGTAGTGTACAGTAGTGTAGAGTAGAGTACAGTAGAGTACAGTACAGTAGTGTAGAGTAGTGTAGAGTAGAGTAGAGTAGTGTAGAGTACAGTAGTGTAGTGTAGAGTAGAGTAGAGTAGAGTAGTATAGAGTAGTGTAGAGTAGAGTACAGTAGAGTACAGTAGAGTAGAGTAGTGTAGAGTAGAGTAGAGTACAGTAGTGTAGAGTAGAGTAGTGTAGAGTAGAGTAGAGTAGAGTACAGAACAGTAGAGTACAGTAGTGTAGAGTAGAGTAGAGTACAGAACAGTAGAGTAGTGTAGAGTACAGTACAGTAGAGTAGAGTAGTGTAGAGTAGAGTACAGTAGTGTAGAGTAGAGTAGAGTAGAGTACAGTAGAGTACAGTAGAGTAGAGTACAGTACAGTAGAGTACAGTAGAGTAGAGTAGTGTAGAGTACAGTACAGTAGAGTACAGTAGAGTAGAGTAGTGTAGAGTACAGTAGTGTAGAGTAGTGTAGAGTACAGTAGAGTAGAGTAGTGTAGAGTAGAGTAGAGTACAGTAGTGTAGAGTAGAGTACAGTAGAGTAGTGTAAAGTACAGTAGTGTAGAGTAGTGTAGAGTAGAGTAGAGTAGAGTACAGTAGTGTAGAGTAGAGTACAGTAGAGTAGTGTAGAGTACAGTACAGTAGAGTACAGTAGAGTAGAGTAGTGTAGAGTACAGTAGTGTAGAGTAGTGTAGAGTAGTGTACAGTAGAGTAGAGTAGAGTAGAGTACAGTAGAGTACAGTAGAGTACAGTAGAGTAGAGTACAGTAGAGTACAGTAGAGTAGAGTACAGTACAGTAGAGTAGTGTAGAGTACAGTACAGTAGAGTAGATTACAGTAGAGTAGAGTAGAGTACAGTAGAGTAGAGTACAGTACAGTAGAGTAGTGTAGAGTACAGTACAGTAGAGTAGAGTACAGTAGAGTAGAGTAGAGTACAGTAGAGTACAGTACAGTAGAGTACAGTAGAGTAGAGTACAGTAGAGTAGTGTAGAGTAGAGTAGAGTACAGTAGTGTACAGCAGAGTAGAGTACAGTAGAGTAGTGTAGAGTAGTGTAGAGTACAGTAGAGTAGTGTAGTGTAGAGTAGAGTAGAGTAGAGTAGAGTAGTGTAGTGTAGAGTACAGTAGAGTACAGTACAGTAGAGTAGAGTACAGTAGAGTAGTGTAGAGTACAGTACAGTAGAGTAGTGTAGAGTAGAGTACAGTAGAGTAGAGTAGAGTACAGTAGAGTAGTGTAGTGTAGAGTACAGTAGAGTACAGTAGAGTAGAGTAGAGTAGAGTAGAGTAGTAGAGTACAGTAGAGTAGAGTACAGTAGAGTAGAGTAGAGTACAGTACAGTAGAGTAGAGTAGAGTAGTGTAGAGTACAGTAGAGTAGTGTAGAGTACAGTAGAGTAGAGTACAGTAGAGTAGAGTACAGTACAGTAGTGTAGAGTACAGTACAGTAGAGTACAGTAGAGTAGTGTAGAGTACAGTAGTGTAGAGTACAGTACAGTAGAGTACAGTAGAGTAGAGCAGAGTAGAGTAGAGTAGAGTAGAGTAGTGTAGAGTAGAGTAGAGTACAGTAGAGTAGTGTAGAGTAGAGTAGAGTAGAGTAGAGTACAGTACAGTACAGTAGAGTACAGTAGAGTACAGTAGAGTACAGTAGAGTAGAGTAGAGTAGAGTAGAGTACAGTAGAGTAGAGTAGAGTAGTGTAGAGTAGTGTAGTGTAGAGTACAGTAGAGTAGAGTAGAGTAGAGTAGAGTAGAGTAGTGTAGTGTAGAGTACAGTAGAGTAGTGTAGAGTACAGTAGAGTAGAGTACAGTAGAGTAGAGTAGAGTAGAGTAGCGTAGTGTAGAGTACAGTAGAGTAGAGTACAGTAGAGTAGTGTAGAGTACAGTACAGTAGAGTAGAGTACAGTAGAGTAGAGTAGAGTACAGTAGAGTACAGTACAGTAGAGTACAGTAGAGTAGAGTACAGTAGAGTAGTGTAGAGTAGAGTAGAGTAGAGTAGAGTAGAGTAGAGTACAGTAGTGTACAGCAGAGTAGAGTACAGTAGAGTAGTGTAGAGTAGTGTAGAGTACAGTAGAGTAGAGTAGAGTAGAGTAGAGTAGTGTAGTGTAGAGTACAGTAGAGTACAGTACAGTAGAGTAGAGTACAGTAGAGTAGTGTAGAGTACAGTACAGTAGAGTAGTGTAGAGTAGAGTACAGTAGAGTAGAGTACAGTAGAGTAGTGTAGTGTAGAGTACAGTAGAGTAGAGTACAGTAGAGTAGAGTAGAGTAGAGTAGAGTAGTAGAGTACAGTAGAGTAGAGTACAGTAGAGTAGAGTAGAGTAGAGTACAGTAGAGTAGAGTAGAGTAGTGTAGAGTACAGTAGAGTAGTGTAGAGTACAGTAGAGTAGAGTACAGTAGAGTAGAGTACAGTACAGTAGAGTAGTGTAGAGTACAGTACAGTAGAGTACAGTAGAGTAGTGTAGAGTACAGTAGTGTAGAGTACAGTACAGTAGAGTACAGTAGAGTAGAGCAGAGTAGAGTAGAGTAGAGTAGTGTAGAGTAGAGTAGAGTACAGTAGAGTAGTGTAGAGTAGTGTAGAGTAGAGTAGAGTAGAGTACAGTACAGTACAGTACAGTACAGTAGAGTACAGTAGAGTACAGTAGAGTACAGTAGAGTAGAGTAGAGTAGAGTAGAGTACAGTAGAGTAGAGTAGTGTAGAGTAGTGTAGTGTAGAGTACAGTAGAGTAGAGTAGAGTAGAGTAGAGTAGTGTAGTGTAGAGTACAGTAGAGTAGTGTAGAGTACAGTAGAGTAGAGTACAGTAGAGTAGAGTAGAGTAGAGTAGTGTAGTGTAGAGTACAGTAGAGTAGAGTAGAGTAGAGTAGAGTACAGTACAGTAGAGTAGAGTAGTGTAGTGTAGAGTAGTGTAGTGTAGAGTACAGTAGAGTAGAGTAGAGTAGTGTAGTGTAGAGTACAGTAGAGTAGAGTACAGTACAGTAGAGTACAGTAGAGTACAGTAGAGTAGTGTAGAGTAGTGTAGAGTACAGTAGAGTAGAGTAGTGTAGAATAGAGTAGAGTAGAGTAGAGTAGTGTACAGTAGAGTAGAGTACAGTACAGTAGAGTACAGTACAGTATAGTAGAGTACAGTAGAGTACAGTACAGTAGAGTAGAGTACAGTAGAGTAGAGCAGTGTAGAGTAGAGTAGAGTACAGTAGAGTAGAGTAGTGTATAATAGAATAGAGTAGAGTAGAGTAGAGTACAGTACAGTACAGTAGAGTAGTGTAGAGTACAGTAGAGTAGAGTAGTGTAGAGTAGAGTAGAGTAGAGTAGTGTACAGTACAGTAGAGTAGAGTACAGTAGAGTACAGAACAGAACAGTATAGTAGAGTACAGTAGAGTAGAGTACAGTACAGTAGAGTAGAGTAGAGTAGAGTACAGTAGAGTAGAGTACAGTAGTGTAGAGTAGAGTAGTGTAGAGTAGTGTAGAGTAGAGTAGAGTAGAGTAGTGTAGAGTAGAGTAGTGTAGAGTAGAGTAGAGTAGAGTACAGTACAGTACAGTAGAGTAGAGTAGTGTAGAGTAGAGTAGAGTACTGTAGAGTAGAGTAGAGTAGAGTAGAGTAGAGTAGAGTAGAGTACAGTAGAGTACAGTACAGTAGAGTAGAGTACTGTAGAGTAGAGTAGAGTAGAGTAGAGTACTGTAGAGTAGAGTAGAGTAGAGTAGAGTAGAGTACAGTAGAGTACAGTAGTGTAGAGTAGTGTAGAGTAGAGTAGAGTAGAGTAGAGTAGTGTAGAGTAGAGTAGTGTAGAGTAGAGTAGAGTAGAGTAGAGTACAGTACAGTACAGTAGAGTAGAGTAGTGTAGAGTAGAGTAGAGTACTGTAGAGTAGAGTAGAGTAGAGTAGAGTAGAGTAGAGTACAGTAGAGTACAGTACAGTAGAGTAGAGTACTGTAGAGTAGAGTAGAGTACTGTAGAGTAGAGTAGAGTAGAGTACAGTAGAGTACAGTACAGTAGAGTAGAGTACTGTAGAGTAGAGTAGAGTAGAGTAGAGTAGAGTACAGTAGAGTACAGTACAGTAGAGTAGTGTAGAGTAGAGTAGAGTAGAGTAGAGTAGAGTACAGTAGAGTACAGTACAGTAGAGTAGTGTAGAGTAGAGTACTGTAGAGTAGAGTAGAGTAGAGTAGAGTAGAGTAGAGTACAGTAGAGTACAGTACAGTAGAGTAGAGTACTGTAGAGTAGAGTAGAGTAGAGTAGAGTAGAGTACAGTAGAGTACAGTACAGTAGAGTAGAGTAGAGTACAGTAGAGTACAGTACAGTAGAGTAGTGTAGAGTAGAGTAGAGTACTGTAGAGTAGAGTAGAGTAGAGTAGAGTAGAGTAGAGTAGAGTACAGTAGAGTACAGTACAGTAGAGTAGAGTACTGTAGAGTAGAGTAGAGTAGAGTAGAGTAGAGTAGAGTAGAGTACAGTAGAGTACAGTACAGTAGAGTAGAGTAGAGTAGAATACAGTAGAGTAGAGTACAGTACAGTAGAGTACAGTAGAGTACAGTACAGTAGAGTAGAGTACTGTAGAGTAGAGTAGAGTAGAGTAGAGTAGAGTAGAGTAGAGTACAGTAGAGTACAGTACAGTAGAGTAGAGTACTGTAGAGTAGAGTAGAGTAGAGTAGAGTAGAGTACAGTACAGTAGAGTAGAGTAGTGTAGAGTAGAATACAGTAGAGTAGTGTAGTTGACGGACTGTCAGTGATTTGTCAATACCTACCAACAGACAACTAGTGTATAATAGAGTAGAGTGGATACCTACCAACAGACAACTAGTGTATAATAGAGTAGAGTGGATACCTACCAACAGACAACTAGTGTATAATAGAGTAGAGTGGATACCTACCAACAGACAACTAGTGTATAATAGAGTAGAGTGGATACCTACCAACAGACAACTCAAAGCTGATGGGTTTGTCTCCGATCTTTCTGTCGATCATCGTGGCCTCGAATAACGTTCCAAACAGCAAAAAGCTGTCCTTGTCAATGAGCTGAGTGGGGGACAGGACAAAATAGGTTCACCACTGAAATGAGTAGGAGTGTTCTGTCTATAATGTCTTCCTGTGTGTGTATAAACCCCAAGTAGATTAGCTGTAGTCATGGCGTCAGCTAGTGGGGATCGTAATCCATAATTACAAAACAAATCTTTCCATCATTACCCACTCTGTATATATCTCTCTCCTCACCTGAGGTGGAGAATCCACCGGCATCACCTCCGCCCCGATGGCCTTGGCTTTCTCCTCCTCCCCTGCTCCTGCTCCTCCTCCTGCTCCTTTAGGGTCCTTTCCTGCTACTTTACCCGCCTTGGTATCCTTCAGAGGTTTGACTAACCGGGGCAGCTTGGACTCCCCTCCCCCCCCTGACAGTATCTCTACAGCCAGTTCCAGGTACACCCTGCCCCGCCACGACACCCCTTCCCCGACCCCCTCGTTCAGTTCGGGGTTGTCATCCACCATAGAGAAGTTACGGGCAGAACCGTAGATGTTGACCCAGGCCGGTCCGAACGTAGGGAGGAAGCCTGGAGACAGAGGGAGGAGATTACAACACATGACCTTTCTAATAACATACTGGGACAGACGGGAACTGATAATAACATACTGGGACAGACGGGAACTGATAATAACACACTGGGACAGACGGGAACTGATAATAACACACTGGGACAGACGGGAACTGATAATAACATACTGGGACAGACGGGAACTTCTAATAACATACTGGGACAGCCGGGAACTGATAATAACATACTGGGACAGACGGGAACTGATAATAACATACTGGGACAGACGGGAACTGATAATAACACACTGGGACAGACGGGAACTGATAATAACATACTGGGACAGACGGGAACTGATAATAACATACTGGGACAGACGGGAACTGATAATAACATACTGGGACAGACGGGAACTGATAATAACATACTGGGACAGACGGGAACTGATAATAACATACTGGGACAGCCGGGAACTGATAATAACATACTGGGACAGACGGGAACTGATAATAACATACTGGGACAGACGGGAACTGATAATAACATACTGGGACAGACGGGAACTGATAATAACATACTGGGACAGACGGGAACTGATAATAACATACTGGGACAGACGGGAACTGATAATAACATACTGGGACAGACGGGAACTGATAATAACATACTGGGACAGACGGGAACTGATAATAACATACTGGGACAGACGGGAACTGATAATAACATACTGGGACAGACGGGAACTGATAATAACATACTGGGACAGACGGGAACTTCTAATAACATACTGGGACAGACGGGAACTTCTAATAACATACTGGGACAGACGGGAACTGATAATAACATACTGGGACAGACGGGAACTTATAATAACATACTGGGACAGACGGGAACTTATAATAACATACTGGGACAGACGGGAACTGATAATAAAATACTGGGACAGACGGGAACTTCTAATAACATACTGGGGCAGACGGGAACTTCTAATAACACACTGGGACAGACGGGAACTTCTAATAACACACTGGGACAGACGGGAACTTCTAATAACACACTGGGACAGACGGGAACTGGTAATAACACACTGGGACAGACGGGAACTGATAATAACACACTGGGACAGACGGGAACTGGTAATAACACACTGGGACAGACGGGAACTTATAATAACACACTGGGACAGACGGGAACTGATAATAACACACTGGGACAGACGGGAACTTCTAATAACACACTGGGACAGACGGGAACTTCTAATAACTTACTGGGACAGACGGGAACTTCTAATAACACACTGGGACAGACGGGAACTGGTAATAACACACTGGGACAGACGGGAACTGGTAATAACACACTGGGACAGACTAGGAACTGGTAATAACACACTGGGACAGACGGGAACTGATAATAACACACTGGGACAGACGGGAACTTCTAATAACTTACTGGGACAGACGGGAACTTCTAATAACACACTGGGACAGACGGGAACTTCTAATAACACACTGGGACAGACGGGAACTTCTAATAACACACTGGGACAGACGGGAACTTCTAATAACACACTGGGACAGACGGGAACTTCTAATAACACACTGGGACAGACGGGAACGTCTAATAACACACTGGGACAGACGGGAACTTCTAATAACACACTGGGACAGACGGGAACTTCTAATAACACACTGGGACAGACGGGAACTTCTAATAACACACTGGGACAGACGGGAACTGATAATAACACACTGGGACAGATGGGAACTGATAATAACACACTGGGACAGACGGGAACTGATAATAACACACTGGGACAGACGGGAACTGATAATAACACACTGGGACAGACGGGAACTGATAATAACATACTGGGACAGACGGGAACTGATAATAACATACTGGGACAGACGGGAACTTCTAATAACATACTGGGACAGACGGGAACTGATAATAACATACTGGGACAGACGGGAACTGATAATAACATACTGGGACAGACGGGAACTGATAATAACATACTGGGACAGACGGGAACTGATAATAACATACTGGGACAGACGGGAACTGATAATAACATACTGGGACAGACGGGAACTGATAATAACATACTGGGACAGACGGGAACTTCTAATAACATACTGGGACAGACGGGGACTGATAATAACATACTGGGACAGACGGGGACTGATAATAACATACTGGGACAGACGGGAACTGATAATAACATACTGGGACAGACGGGAACTGATGATAACATACTGGGACAGACGGGAACTTCTAATAACATACTGGGACAGATGGGAACTCCAGACAACTTTTTGGTTACGTCCCAAAAAAATGTCAACTTGTTCTCCACTTTTGGTACTACCTCATAAAGCTCTAGCCAGAAGTAGTGCACTATGTAGGGAATAGGGTTCTATAGGGCTCTGATCTAAAGTAGTGCACTATGTAGGGAATAGGGTTCTATAGGGCTCTGGTCTAAAGTAGTGCACTAGATATAAGGAATAGGGTTCCATTTTGAAGACATCTTATAATTCATCCTATAACAGCATGATGTCAGTCAGTCATGACTCCTGACCTTTGTCCCCGTCCTGTTTGTTGGAGATCCTCCGCAGGTCGATGTAGTGTGTCCCTATGGCCACGTCGTTCATACTGCCCTCGTCCCACACCTGGATCTTCAGCCGCTGACACAGAGGAGGGAACATCTCAGTGAACACTATCTGCTCGTTCCACACAGGGTCTGCTGTACTCTTCTGGGTGGCCGTTCTGCCCTGTAACACCAAAACATAGAGAGAGAGAGAGAGACATGAAGTAGCTAGGACAAAGTGTTCTTCACACTTCTGTCTGCGGCCTGTTCTTGTAGCCTGGTCCAGAATCTGTTGGTGCTGTCTTGCCGACTCTTATGGTCATTGTCACCTGTGACAATACAGCACAAATAGATCTGGATCCAGGCTAAGAACATTGTAGCATTTTAACAACTCAATAACCTTACTGTAGAATCATGTACTGGTGTCTGTCTCCTTATCAATAACCTTACTGTAGAATCATGTACTAGTGTCTGTCTCCTTATCAATAACCTTACTGTAGAATCATGTACTAGTGTCTGTCTCCTTATCAATAACCTTACTGTAGAATCATGTACTAGTGTCTGTCTCCTTATCAATAACCTTACTGTAGAATCATGTACTAGTGTCTGTCTCCTTATCAATAACCTTACTGTAGAATCATGTACTAGTGTCTGTCTCCTTATCAATAACCTTACTGTAGAATCCTGTACTGGTGTCTGTCTCCTTATCAATAACCTTACTGTAGAATCATGTACTAGTGTCTGTCTCCTTATCAATAACCTTACTGTAGAATCCTGTACTGGTGTCTGTCTCCTTATCAATAACCTTACTGTAGAATCATGTACTAGTGTCTGTCTCCTTATCAATAACCTTACTGTAGAATCATGTACTAGTGTCTGTCTCCTTATCAATAACCTTACTGTAGAATCCTGTACTGGTGTCTGTCTCCTTATCAATAACCTTACTGTAGAATCATGTAGTAGTGTCTGTCTCCTTATCAATAACCTTACTGTAGAATCATGTACTAGGGTCTGTCTGACTCCTTATCAATAACCTTACTGTAGAATCATGTACTAGTGTCTGTCTGTCTCCTTATCAATATCCTTACTGTCTACCTCCTTATCAATAACCTTACTGTAGAATCATGTACTAGTGTCTGTCTCCTTATCAATAACCTTACTGTAGAATCATGGACTAGTGTCTGTCTCCTTATCAATAACCTTACTGTAGAATCCTGTACTGGTGTCTGTCTCCTTATCAATAACCTTACTGTAGAATCATGTACTAGTGTCTGTCTCCTTATCAATAACCTTACTGTAGAATCATGTACTAGTGTCTGTCTCCTTATCAATAACCTTACTGTAGAATCATGTACTAGTGTCTGTCTGTCTCCTTATCAATAACCTTACTGTAGAATCCTGTACTGGTGTCTGTCTCCTTATCAATAACCTTACTGTAGAATCATGTACTAGTGTCTGTCTCCTTATCAATAACCTTACCGTAGAATCATGTACTAGTGTCTGTCTGTCTCCTTATCAATAACCTTACTGTAGAATCATGTACTGGTGTCTGTCTCCTTATCAATAACCTTACTGTAGAATCATGTACTACTGTCTGTCTCCTTATCAATAACCTTACTGTAGAATCATGTACTAGTGTCTGTCTCCTTATCAATAACCTTACTGTAGAATCATGTACTAGTGTCTGACTCCTTATCAATAACCTTACTGTAGAATCATGTACTAGTGTCTGTCTGTTTCCTTATCAATAACCTTACTGTAGAATCATGTACTAGTGTCTGTCTGTCTCCTTATCAATATCCTTACTGTCTACCTCCTTATCAATAACCTTACTGTAGAATCATGTACTAGTGTCTGTCTCCTTATCAATAACCTTACTGTAGAATCATGTACTAGTGTCTGTCTGTTTCCTTATCAATAACCTTACTGTAGAATCATGTACTAGTGTCTGTCTGTTTCCTTATCAATAACCTTACTGTAGAATCATGTACTAGTGTCTATCTCCTTATCAATAACCTTACTGTAGAATCATGTACTAGTGTCTGTCTCCTTATCAATAACCTTACTGTAGAATCATGTACTAGTGTCTGTCTCCTTATCAATAACCTTACTGTAGAATCATGTACTAGGGTCTGTCTGACTCCTTATCAATAACCTTACTGTAGAATCATGTACTAGTGTCTGTCTGTCTCCTTATCAATATCCTTACTGTCTACCTCCTTATCAATAACCTTACTGTAGAATCATGTACTAGTGTCTGTCTCCTTATCAATAACCTTACTGTAGAATCATGGACTAGTGTCTGTCTCCTTATCAATAACCTTACTGTAGAATCCTGTACTGGTGTCTGTCTCCTTATCAATAACCTTACTGTAGAATCATGTACTAGTGTCTGTCTCCTTATCAATAACCTTACTGTAGAATCATGTACTAGTGTCTGTCTCCTTATCAATAACCTTACTGTAGAATCATGTACTGGTGTCTGTCTCCTTATCAATAACCTTACTGTAGAATCATGTACTACTGTCTGTCTCCTTATCAATAACCTTACTGTAGAATCATGTACTAGTGTCTGTCTCCTTATCAATAACCTTACTGTAGAATCATGTACTAGTGTCTGACTCCTTATCAATAACCTTACTGTAGAATCATGTACTAGTGTCTGTCTGTTTCCTTATCAATAACCTTACTGTAGAATCATGTACTAGTGTCTGTCTGTCTCCTTATCAATATCCTTACTGTCTACCTCCTTATCAATAACCTTACTGTAGAATCATGTACTAGTGTCTGTCTCCTTATCAATAACCTTACTGTAGAATCATGTACTAGTGTCTGTCTGTTTCCTTATCAATAACCTTACTGTAGAATCATGTACTAGTGTCTGTCTGTTTCCTTATCAATAACCTTACTGTAGAATCATGTACTAGTGTCTATCTCCTTATCAATAACCTTACTGTAGAATCATGTACTAGTGTCTGTCTCCTTATCAATAACCTTACTGTAGAATCATGTACTAGTGTCTGTCTCCTTATCAATAACCTTACTGTAGAATCATGTACTAGGGTCTGTCTGACTCCTTATCAATAACCTTACTGTAGAATCATGTACTAGTGTCTGTCTGTCTCCTTATCAATATCCTTACTGTCTACCTCCTTATCAATAACCTTACTGTAGAATCATGTACTAGTGTCTGTCTCCTTATCAATAACCTTACTGTAGAATCATGTACTAGTGTCTGTCTGTTTCCTTATCAATAACCTTACTGTAGAATCATGTACTAGTGTCTGTCTGTTTCCTTATCAATAACCTTACTGTAGAATCATGTACTAGTGTCTATCTCCTTATCAATAACCTTACTGTAGAATCATGTACTAGTGTCTGTCTCCTTATCAATAACCTTACTGTAGAATCATGTACTAGTGTCTGTCTCCTTATCAATAACCTTACTGTAGAATCATGTACTAGGGTCTGTCTGACTCCTTATCAATAACCTTACTGTAGAATCATGTACTAGTGTCTGTCTGTCTCCTTATCAATATCCTTACTGTCTACCTCCTTATCAATAACCTTACTGTAGAATCATGTACTAGTGTCTGTCTCCTTATCAATAACCTTACTGTAGAATCATGGACTAGTGTCTGTCTCCTTATCAATAACCTTACTGTAGAATCCTGTACTGGTGTCTGTCTCCTTATCAATAACCTTACTGTAGAATCATGTACTAGTGTCTGTCTCCTTATCAATAACCTTACTGTAGAATCATGTACTAGTGTCTGTCTCCTTATCAATAACCTTCCTGTAGAATCATGTACTGGTGTCTGTCTCCTTATCAATAACCTTACTGTAGAATCATGTACTACTGTCTGTCTCCTTATCAATAACCTTACTGTAGAATCATGTACTAGTGTCTGTCTCCTTATCAATAACCTTACTGTAGAATCATGTACTAGTGTCTGACTCCTTATCAATAACCTTACTGTAGAATCATGTACTAGTGTCTGTCTGTTTCCTTATCAATAACCTTACTGTAGAATCATGTACTAGTGTCTGTCTGTCTCCTTATCAATATCCTTACTGTCTACCTCCTTATCAATAACCTTACTGTAGAATCATGTACTAGTGTCTGTCCCCTTATCAATAACCTTACTGTAGAATCATGTACTAGTGTCTATCTCCTTATCAATAACCTTACTGTAGAATCATGTACTAGTGTCTGTTTCCTTATCAATAACCTTACTGTAGAATCATGTACTAGTGTCTATCTCCTTATCAATAACCTTACTGTAGAATCATGTACTAGTGTCTGTCTCCTTATCAATAACCTTACTGTAGAATCATGTACTAGTGTCTGTCTCCTTATCAATAACCTTACTGTAGAATCATGTACTAGGGTCTGTCTGACTCCTTATCAATAACCTTACTGTAGAATCATGTACTAGTGTCTGTCTGTCTCCTTATCAATATCCTTACTGTCTACCTCCTTATCAATAACCTTACTGTAGAATCATGTACTAGTGTCTGTCTCCTTATCAATAACCTTACTGTAGAATCCTGTACTGGTGTCTGTCTCCTTATCAATAACCTTACTGTAGAATCCTGTACTGGTGTCTGTCTCCTTATCAATAACCTTACTGTAGAATCCTGTACTGGTGTCTGTCTCCTTATCAATAACCTTACTGTAGAATCCTGTACTGGTGTCTGTCTCCTTATCAATAACCTTACTGTAGAATCCTGTACTGGTGTCTGTCTCCTTATCAATAACCTTACTGTAGAATCATGTACTAGTGTCTGTTTCCTTATCAATAACCTTACTGTAGAATCATGTACTAGTGTCTGTCTCCTTATCAATAACCTTACTGTAGAATCATGTACTAGTGTCTATCTCCTTATCAATAACCTTACTGTAGAATCCTGTACTGGTGTCTGTCTCCTTATCAATAACCTTACTGTAGAATCATGTACTAGTGTCTGTCTGTTTCCTTATCAATAACCTTACCGTAGAATCATGTACTAGTGTCTGTCTGTCTCCTTATCAATAACCTTACTGTAGAATCATGTACTGGTGTCTCTCTCCTTATCAATAACCTTACTGTAGAATCATGTACTAGTGTCTGTCTCCTTATCAATAACCTTACTGTAGAATCATGTACTAGTGTCTGTCTCCTTATCAATAACCTTACTGTAGAATCATGTACTAGTGTCTGACTCCTTATCAATAACCTTACTGTAGAATCATGTACTAGTGTCTGTCTGTCTCCTTATCAATAACCTTACTGTAGAATCATGTACTAGTGTCTGTCTGTCTCCTTATCAATATCCTTACTGTCTACCTCCTTATCAATAACCTTACTGTAGAATCATGTACTAGTGTCTGTCTCCTTATCAATAACCTTACTGTAGAATCATGTACTAGTGTCTGTCTGTTTCCTTATCAATAACCTTACTGTAGAATCATGTACTAGTGTCTGTCTGTTTCCTTATCAATAACCTTACTGTAGAATCATGTACTAGTGTCTGTCTGTCTCCTTATCAATAACCTTACTGTAGAATCATGTACTAGTGTCTGTCTCCTTATCAATAACCTTACTGTAGAATCATGTACTAGGGTCTGTCTGACTCCTTATCAATAACCTTACTGTAGAATCATGTACTAGTGTCTGTCTGTCTCCTTATCAATATCCTTACTGTCTACCTCCTTATCAATAACCTTACTGTAGAATCATGTACTAGTGTCTGTCTCCTTATCAATAACCTTACTGTAGAATCATGGACTAGTGTCTGTCTCCTTATCAATAACCTTACTGTAGAATCCTGTACTGGTGTCTGTCTCCTTATCAATAACCTTACTGTAGAATCATGTACTAGTGTCTGTCTCCTTATCAATAACCTTACTGTAGAATCATGTACTAGTGTCTGTCTCCTTATCAATAACCTTACTGTAGAATCATGTACTAGTGTCTGTCTGTCTCCTTATTAATAACCTTACTGTAGAATCCTGTACTGGTGTCTGTCTCCTTATCAATAACCTTACTGTAGAATCATGTACTAGTGTCTGTCTCCTTATCAATAACCTTACTGTAGAATCATGTACTAGTGTCTGTCTGTCTCCTTATCAATATCCTTACTGTCTACCTCCTTATCAATAACCTTACAGTAGAATCATGTACTAGTGTCTGTCTCCTTATCAATAACCTTACTGTAGAATCATGTACTAGTGTCTGTCTGTTTCCTTATCAATAACCTTACTGTAGAATCATGTACTAGTGTCTGTCTGTTTCCTTATCAATAACCTTACTGTAGAATCATGTACTAGTGTCTGTCTCCTTATCAATAACCTTACTGTAGAATCATGTACTAGTGTCTGTCTCCTTATCAATAACCTTACTGTAGAATCATGTACTAGTGTCTGTCTCCTTATCAATAACCTTACTGTAGAATCATGTACTAGTGTCTGTCTGTCTCCTTATCAATAACCTTACTGTAGAATCATGTACTAGTGTCTATCTCCTTATCAATAACCTTACTGTAGAATCATGTACTAGTGTCTGTCTCCTTATCAATAACCTTACTGTAGAATCATGTACTAGTGTCTGTCTCCTTATCAATAACCTTACTGTAGAATCATGTACTAGTGTCTGACTCCTTATCAATAACCTTACTGTAGAATCATGTACTAGTGTCTGTCTGTTTCCTTATCAATAACCTTACTGTAGAATCATGTACTAGTGTCTGTCTGTTTCCTTATCAATAACCTTACTGTAGAATCATGTACTAGTGTCTGTCTGTCTCCTTATCAATATCCTTACTGTCTACCTCCTTATCAATAACCTTACTGTAGAATCATGTACTAGTGTCTGTCTCCTTATCAATAACCTTACTGTAGAATCATGTACTAGTGTCTGTCTGTTTCCTTATCAATAACCTTACTGTAGAATCATGTACTAGTGTCTGTCTGTTTCCTTATCAATAACCTTACTGTAGAATCATGTACTAGTGTCTATCTCCTTATCAATAACCTTACTGTAGAATCATGTACTAGTGTCTGTCTCCTTATCAATAACCTTACTGTAGAATCATGTACTAGTGTCTGTCTCCTTATCAATAACCTTACTGTAGAATCATGTACTAGGGTCTGTCTGACTCCTTATCAATAACCTTACTGTAGAATCATGTACTAGTGTCTGTCTGTCTCCTTATCAATATCCTTACTGTCTACCTCCTTATCAATAACCTTACTGTAGAATCATGTACTAGTGTCTGTCTCCTTATCAATAACCTTACTGTAGAATCATGTACTAGTGTCTGTCTGTTTCCTTATCAATAACCTTACTGTAGAATCATGTACTAGTGTCTGTCTGTTTCCTTATCAATAACCTTACTGTAGAATCATGTACTAGTGTCTATCTCCTTATCAATAACCTTACTGTAGAATCATGTACTAGTGTCTGTCTCCTTATCAATAACCTTACTGTAGAATCATGTACTAGTGTCTGTCTCCTTATCAATAACCTTACTGTAGAATCATGTACTAGGGTCTGTCTGACTCCTTATCAATAACCTTACTGTAGAATCATGTACTAGTGTCTGTCTGTCTCCTTATCAATATCCTTACTGTCTACCTCCTTATCAATAACCTTACTGTAGAATCATGTACTAGTGTCTGTCTCCTTATCAATAACCTTACTGTAGAATCATGGACTAGTGTCTGTCTCCTTATCAATAACCTTACTGTAGAATCCTGTACTGGTGTCTGTCTCCTTATCAATAACCTTACTGTAGAATCATGTACTAGTGTCTGTCTCCTTATCAATAACCTTACTGTAGAATCATGTACTAGTGTCTGTCTCCTTATCAATAACCTTCCTGTAGAATCATGTACTGGTGTCTGTCTCCTTATCAATAACCTTACTGTAGAATCATGTACTACTGTCTGTCTCCTTATCAATAACCTTACTGTAGAATCATGTACTAGTGTCTGTCTCCTTATCAATAACCTTACTGTAGAATCATGTACTAGTGTCTGACTCCTTATCAATAACCTTACTGTAGAATCATGTACTAGTGTCTGTCTGTTTCCTTATCAATAACCTTACTGTAGAATCATGTACTAGTGTCTGTCTGTCTCCTTATCAATATCCTTACTGTCTACCTCCTTATCAATAACCTTACTGTAGAATCATGTACTAGTGTCTGTCTCCTTATCAATAACCTTACTGTAGAATCATGTACTAGTGTCTATCTCCTTATCAATAACCTTACTGTAGAATCATGTACTAGTGTCTGTTTCCTTATCAATAACCTTACTGTAGAATCATGTACTAGTGTCTATCTCCTTATCAATAACCTTACTGTAGAATCATGTACTAGTGTCTGTCTCCTTATCAATAACCTTACTGTAGAATCATGTACTAGTGTCTGTCTCCTTATCAATAACCTTACTGTAGAATCATGTACTAGGGTCTGTCTGACTCCTTATCAATAACCTTACTGTAGAATCATGTACTAGTGTCTGTCTGTCTCCTTATCAATATCCTTACTGTCTACCTCCTTATCAATAACCTTACTGTAGAATCATGTACTAGTGTCTGTCTCCTTATCAATAACCTTACTGTAGAATCCTGTACTGGTGTCTGTCTCCTTATCAATAACCTTACTGTAGAATCCTGTACTGGTGTCTGTCTCCTTATCAATAACCTTACTGTAGAATCCTGTACTGGTGTCTGTCTCCTTATCAATAACCTTACTGTAGAATCCTGTACTGGTGTCTGTCTCCTTATCAATAACCTTACTGTAGAATCCTGTACTGGTGTCTGTCTCCTTATCAATAACCTTACTGTAGAATCATGTACTAGTGTCTGTTTCCTTATCAATAACCTTACTGTAGAATCATGTACTAGTGTCTGTCTCCTTATCAATAACCTTACTGTAGAATCATGTACTAGTGTCTATCTCCTTATCAATAACCTTACTGTAGAATCCTGTACTGGTGTCTGTCTCCTTATCAATAACCTTACTGTAGAATCATGTACTAGTGTCTGTCTGTTTCCTTATCAATAACCTTACCGTAGAATCATGTACTAGTGTCTGTCTGTCTCCTTATCAATAACCTTACTGTAGAATCATGTACTGGTGTCTCTCTCCTTATCAATAACCTTACTGTAGAATCATGTACTAGTGTCTGTCTCCTTATCAATAACCTTACTGTAGAATCATGTACTAGTGTCTGTCTCCTTATCAATAACCTTACTGTAGAATCATGTACTAGTGTCTGACTCCTTATCAATAACCTTACTGTAGAATCATGTACTAGTGTCTGTCTGTCTCCTTATCAATAACCTTACTGTAGAATCATGTACTAGTGTCTGTCTGTCTCCTTATCAATATCCTTACTGTCTACCTCCTTATCAATAACCTTACTGTAGAATCATGTACTAGTGTCTGTCTCCTTATCAATAACCTTACTGTAGAATCATGTACTAGTGTCTGTCTGTTTCCTTATCAATAACCTTACTGTAGAATCATGTACTAGTGTCTGTCTGTTTCCTTATCAATAACCTTACTGTAGAATCATGTACTAGTGTCTGTCTGTCTCCTTATCAATAACCTTACTGTAGAATCATGTACTAGTGTCTGTCTCCTTATCAATAACCTTACTGTAGAATCATGTACTAGGGTCTGTCTGACTCCTTATCAATAACCTTACTGTAGAATCATGTACTAGTGTCTGTCTGTCTCCTTATCAATATCCTTACTGTCTACCTCCTTATCAATAACCTTACTGTAGAATCATGTACTAGTGTCTGTCTCCTTATCAATAACCTTACTGTAGAATCATGGACTAGTGTCTGTCTCCTTATCAATAACCTTACTGTAGAATCCTGTACTGGTGTCTGTCTCCTTATCAATAACCTTACTGTAGAATCATGTACTAGTGTCTGTCTCCTTATCAATAACCTTACTGTAGAATCATGTACTAGTGTCTGTCTCCTTATCAATAACCTTACTGTAGAATCATGTACTAGTGTCTGTCTGTCTCCTTATTAATAACCTTACTGTAGAATCCTGTACTGGTGTCTGTCTCCTTATCAATAACCTTACTGTAGAATCATGTACTAGTGTCTGTCTCCTTATCAATAACCTTACTGTAGAATCATGTACTAGTGTCTGTCTGTCTCCTTATCAATATCCTTACTGTCTACCTCCTTATCAATAACCTTACAGTAGAATCATGTACTAGTGTCTGTCTCCTTATCAATAACCTTACTGTAGAATCATGTACTAGTGTCTGTCTGTTTCCTTATCAATAACCTTACTGTAGAATCATGTACTAGTGTCTGTCTGTTTCCTTATCAATAACCTTACTGTAGAATCATGTACTAGTGTCTGTCTCCTTATCAATAACCTTACTGTAGAATCATGTACTAGTGTCTGTCTCCTTATCAATAACCTTACTGTAGAATCATGTACTAGTGTCTGTCTCCTTATCAATAACCTTACTGTAGAATCATGTACTAGTGTCTGTCTGTCTCCTTATCAATAACCTTACTGTAGAATCATGTACTAGTGTCTATCTCCTTATCAATAACCTTACTGTAGAATCATGTACTAGTGTCTATTTCCTTATCAATAACCTTACTGTAGAATCATGTACTAGTGTCTATCTCCTTATCAATAACCTTACCATCTGTTTGAAGAAGGACACCACCACGTATGGGTCTATGAGGGCAGTGTTGTCCCCTATGAAGGCCTTGGTGACGTTAGCCATGATGGAGGAGTTGTTACGAGGTAGACCCTCCGCTCTGTACACCTTTACATAGAACCTGGCCCAGGGACGCTCTGAGGGGAACCCCTCGGGAACCAACAGGTTCCTGGGTCAAAGGGGTGAAAACATTTTTGAGAGAGAATGACATCTGAATGGACCAGCCTCCTGGACTAACCTCCTGGATTTGCATCCTGGACTAGCCTCCTGGACTAGCCTCGTGGACTAGCCTCCTGGACGAGCCTCCTGAACTAGCGTCATGAACCAAACTCCTGGACTAGCCTCCTGGACTAGCCTCCTGGACTAGCCTCCTGGACTAGCCTCCTGGACTAGCCTCCTGGACGAACCTCCTGGACGAACCTCCTGAACTAACCCCCAGGACAAGCCTCCTGAACTAGCGTCATGAACCAAACTCCTGGACTAGCCTCCTGGACTAGCCTCCTGGACAAGTCTCCTGGACTAACCTCCTGAACTAACCCCCAGGACGAGCCTCCTAAACTAGCCTCCTGAACCAAACTCCTGGACTAACCTCCTGAACTAGCCTCCTGGACCAACCTCCTGGACCAGCCTCCTGGACCAGCCTCCTGGACCAGCCTCCTGGACCAGCCTCCTGGACTAACCTCCTGGACTAACCTCCTGGACTAGCCTCCTGGACTAGCCTCCTGGACTAGCCTCCTGGATTAATCGCCTGAACTAGCCTCCTGGACTAACCTCCTGGACTAGCCTCCTGAACTAGCCTCCTGAACTAGCCTCCTGGACTAGCCTCCTGGACTAGCCTCCTGAACCAGCCTCCTGAACTAGCCTCCTGGACTAGCCTCCTGGACTAGCCTCCTGGACTAGCCTCCTGGACTAGCCTCCTGGACTAACCTCCTGGACTAGCCTCCTGGACTAACCTCCTGGACTAGCCTCCTGGACTAACTTCCTGGACTAACCTCCTGGACTAACCTCCTGGACTAACCTCCTGAACTAACTTCCAGATCTGTTTGTGCTGTCTTTTTAACTTCATCGCTGTGCTTGAAATTATTTTAATTGATTTGGGTAAAAACATATACAGAAAAATGTCCATTGTATTCCCAGAGGATAGCTGAGGACTGCAGGGTTTGATGAAAACCATATACAGTGCCTTGGGAAAGTATTCAGACCCCTTGACTTTTTCCACAGTTTGTTACGTTACAGCCTTATTCTAAAATGTATTATACTGTTTTTTTACCTGATCAATCTACACACAATACCCTATAATGGTAAAGCAAAAACAGGTTTTTAGAAATGTTTGCTAATTTATGAGAAATTAAAAACTGAAATATCACATTTACATAACTATTCAGACACTTTACTCAGTACTTTGTTGAAGCACTTTTGGCAGCGATTACAGACTCGAATATTCTTGGGTAGCTTGGCACACCTGTATTCGCGGAGTTTCTCGAATTCTTCTCTGCAGATCCTCTCATGTTCTGTCAGGTTGGATGGGGAGCATCGCTGCACAGCTATTTTCAGGTCTCTCCAAAGATGTTCGATCGGGTTCAAGTCTGCTCTGACTGGGCCACTCAAGGACATTCAGAGACTTGTCCTGAAGCAACTCCTGCTTTGTCTTGGTTGTGTGCTTAGGGTCGTTATCCTGTTGGAAGGTGAACCTTCGCCCCAGTCAGGTCCTAAGCGCTCTGGAGCAGGTTTTCATCAAGGATTTCTCTGTACTTTGCTCTCTTCATCCCTGCCTTGAACCTGACTAGTCTCCCAGCCCCTGCCGCTGAAAAACATCCCCACAGCATGATGCTGCCACCATCATGCTTCACTGTAGGGTTTGTGCCAGGTTTCCTCCAGAAGTGACACTTGGCATTCAGGCCAAAGAGTTCAATCTTTCATCAGACCAGAGATGTTTCTCATGGTCTGAGAGTCTCTAGGTAACTTTTGGCAAACTCCAAGTGGGCTGTCATGTGCCTTTTACTGAGGAGTGGCCACTCTACCATAAAGGCCTGATTGGTGGAGTGCTGCAGAGATGGTTGTCCTTTTGGAATGTTCTCCCATCTCCACAGAGGAACTTTGGAGCTCTGTCAGAGTGACCATCAGGTTCTTGGTCACCTCCCTGACCAAGGCCCTTTTCCCCCGATTGCTCACTTTGGCCGGGCGGCCAGCTCTAGGAAGAGTCTTGGTGGTTCCAAACATCTTCCATTTAAGAATGGCGGAGGCCGCTGTGTTCTTGGGGATCTTCAATGCTGCAGACATTTTTGGTACCCTTCCCCAGATCTGTGCCTCAACACAATCTTGTCTCTGAGCTCTACAGACAATTCCTTCGACCTCATGTCTTGGTTTTTGCTCTGACATACACTGTCAACTGTGGGACCTTATATAGACAGGTGTGTGCTTTTCCAAATCATGTCCAATCAATTGAATTTACCACAGGTGGACTCCAATCTCGTTGTAGAAACATCTCTAGGATGATCAATGGAAACAGGATGCACCTGAGCTCAATTTCGAGTGTCATAGCCAATGGGGCTGAATACTTATGTAAATAGGTTTTAATTTTTTTTGTTGCAAATTTATCAAAAATAAAAAACAAAATAACGATTTTTTTTGTTGATACATTTGCACACAAAAAATTATGTTTTTGCTTCATCATTATGGGGTATTGTGTGTAGATTGCTGAGGATTTGTTATTTATTTAATCCATTTAAGAATAATTCTGTAACGTAACAAAATGTGGAAAAAGTCAAGAGGTCTGAAAACTTTACAGTTGTACATCAACAAAGAGCTTAGTCAACATACCAGATAAACCTCCTTCCTACATGATAACAGGCTTCTGGTGAAACGCTGTGTTTATTTTGTCCTTTTACGTTGTATTTGTCGATGATAAGGATTACTCATAATTTAATCTCACAAAGCCAGACGAGAGTCTCTGAATAATGATATTATGCTATGTTGCTATATTGCCGGCGTGTGAGATTTCTCATAGACCCACTATTTAAACACACCTGTCTGCATGCTACTACTTAAACACACCTGTCTGCATGCTACTCCTTAAACACACCTGTCTGCATGCAGGTCAAACAAGAGTGTGTCTTTCTTGTCTGTTACTCAGCATCGCTGTTCTTCTGAGAGAGGTGTGTGTGTGTGTGTCTTACTTGTCTATCTGCTCCTCAGCATCGCTGGTCTTCTGAGAGGGCTGTATGGCGTCTCCCTTCCCCAGCACGCTGATGTCGCACTTCAGGTAACCTTTGACCCCGGTCCTGATGTCTGCCGGGTCCGTCAGCACCGCCCACTTATTGGTGAACTGGTGACCTAAGACGGGGACGTTCATAACACGTTCAAGTTAATTTGCTGTAACGAATCAATTGGGACATCTTACTCACCAGAACTCACAATTGAAAAACAGCAAGAAAGTTAGCATTAGCATTCAGTTAGCTTTTCAGCAAACCAGTCAGTTGTGAAGGAGCACCGGGCTGAAGCGTGGGGGTGGGGGGAAATGGGAGCATGTGGGGACATAGAGGGGGGGATGTCGTTCTCTTACCAGGTTGTCTATAGACCGTTCCCACATCCATCTTGAAGGAGCCCACACAGAAACCTTTCATGATCTTGGTATGCATCACCTGGAGAAGAGACAGACAAACGAAATATTGAAGAGGGTTTTTTTCTGGGTGTGGGGGGGGGGGGGGGGGGGGGGTTTGGTTATATGACTCTTGAAAATATGGTCAAATATCTTTATAAATGAGCAATGTATTTACTTACTGATAGTTTGATGACTCTGTCAAAAAATCTCTCTTGATGGCCGTAATAATCAAACACAAAGTACTGTTTCAAAAAAGAAAGATTAGATGGATTGTTACAGATCTTTGAGCAACAAGGAAAGACAATGATTATTAGTATTATTCCAATACCAACATCCGGTAAAACTTAATTTTAAGGGTCCTTGTTACAGTGTAATTCCATATGTAATTCCATTGTAACAGGTATTGTAATAATTCATAGTTACATTGTAATAACAACATGTAATTGGTGGTAAATGCAGTCTGTAATTACAGGGGTGCAATAACAAATGTTTACTACCATGCTTGTTACAAATGTTAAAGTTTCCGATAGCATCCCATTTTTGTAAACCTTCACTAGCTAGCTAGCTAAAGCTGGCAAATATGCTACGGTCGCTACACGCTAGCTAACAAGCTAGCTAGCTAACGTTAGCTAAACTTGATGGTGATGATCTTCCCTGAACCTTGTTCTCACGGGATGCGTTATTAACCAAGGGTTAACACACACTCAACATGTTAACGTTAACACACTATGAGTAGCGTTAGTTCCTTTTCAATGTAGCTAAACACAGATAACTTATTAGTATTAGCAAGCAGTATTATTGCTAACTAGATAACACAACAGCTGGTAGCTAGCAAGGCCTAGCTAGCTATATGCCTTAAACTAGTTGTCATGGCGATGATAACTAGGGGTAAAGTAGTAGAGAGTGTCAATCCTAAATAGTCATCCATTCTTTTTCTCTACCACAGATTCCCAACAAGATCTCAGACTCCAGGATGGGAAAATGTTAATTAACAAGAAAGAAGAAACAGACGAAGACAGAGTCAGAGTTGTCGTTTTTCTATTGTTACTTGTAATGTTAAAAACGGGAATAGAAAAGACAATCCGAACTTTTTAGGCTACTCCTACTATAGGCTACAGATACGAGTCGCCATTAGAATTGTGATTTTTAAGTTATTGAGTAAGCCTATAGCTTTGTTTAATCTAATTCATTAAATCATTAATCTAACAATAAAAATCCTTATTATTTTGTCAGAAATGTAAGGTATTTTTTACATGTTGCAATAAAGTTGACAAAAGTAGAAGCTCATCTTTTGTTTTGTAGGTATCTTCACTTGGTAACGTGTACTAAGTCATTATATAGAATCAATTTAACCCTTTTTAGTACATTTTTTAGGTGCAAGTGCTAGCAAAAACATTGAGTGCAGATTTTGAAGAATGCATTCACCGGTAGGCAATAAGAGCCTTTTGAGCCTCCAACCTTTGTAATCTCAGACACCCAGTGCATCTGTCCACCAGAGATTACAACCTTTGTAATCTCAGACACCCAGTGCATCTGTCCACCAGAGATTACAACCTTTGTAATCTCAGACACCCAGTGCATCTGTCCACCAGAGATTACAACCTTTGTAATCTCAGACACCCAGTGCATCTGTCCACCAGAGATTACAACCTTTGTAATCTCAGACACCCAGTGCATCTGTCCACCAGAGATTACAACCTTTGTAATCTCAGACACCCAGTGCATCTGTCCACCAGAGATTACAACCTTTGTAATCTCAGACACCCAGTGCATCTGTCCACCAGAGATTACAACCTTTGTAATCTCAGACACCCAATGCATCTGTCCACCAGAGAGTACAACCTTTGTAATCTCAGACACCCAGTGCATCTGTCCACCAGAGATTACAACATTTGTAATCTCAGACACCCAGTGCATCTGTCCACCAGAGAGTACAACCTTTGTAATCTCAGACACCCAGTGCATCTGTCCACCAGAGATTACAACCTTTGTAATCTCAGACACCCAGTGCATCTGTCCACCAGAGATTACAACCTTTGTAATCTCAGACACCCAGTGCATCTGTCCACCAGAGATTACAACCTTTGTAATCTCAGACACCCAGTGCATCTGTCCACCAGATATTACAACCTTTGTAATCTCAGACACCCAGTGCATCTGTCCACCAGAGATTACAACCTTTGTAATCTCAGACACCCAGTGCATCTGTCCACCAGAGAGTACAACCTTTGTAATCTCAGACACCCAGTGCATCTGTCCACCAGAGATTACAACATTTGTAATCTCAGACACCCAGTGCATCTGTCCACCAGAGAGTACAACCTTTGTAATCTCAGACACCCAGTGCATCTGTCCACCAGAGAGTACAACCTTTGTAATCTCAGACACCCAGTGCATCTGTCCACCAGAGAGTACAACCTTGTGACCGTTATTACTGAAACAGCTGGGAAGAAACTAAATACTAAATTGGTGAATTTAGTGGAAACTTGTCCATTAGTAACAAGCATGGTAACAAGCATTTGTTATTACACCTCTGTAATTACAGACTGCAATTACCACCGGTTACATGTTATTACAGTGTTACTATGAGTTATTACAAAGGACTACAATACTTGTTACAGTGTAATGATTTACAGATACCCATCGTACAACCCCAAACAGCAAGCAGTACAGAAGCAGTAGCACAGTGGCTCGGAACAACTCCCTAGAAGGCAGGATCCTAGGAAGAAACCTAGAGAGGAACCAGGCTCAGAGGGGGAAAACTACCTAGAAGGCGGGATCCTAGGAAGAAACCTAGAGAGGAACCAGGCTCAGAGGGGGAAAACTACCTAGAAGGCGGGATCCTAGGAAGAAACCTAGAGAGGAACCAGGCTCAGAGGGGGAAAACTACCTAGAAGGCGGGATCCTAGGAAGAAACCTAGAGAGGAACCAGGCTCAGAGGGGGAAAACTACCTAGAAGGCGGGATCCTAGGAAGAAACCTAGAGAGGAACCAGGCTCAGAGGGGGAAAACTACCTAGAAGGCGGGATCCTAGGAAGAAACCTAGAGAGGAACCAGGCTCAGAGGGGGAAAACTACCTAGAAGGCGGGATCCTAGGAAGAAACCTAGAGAGGAACCAGGCTCAGAGGGGGAAAACTACCTAGAAGGCGGGATCCTAGGAAGAAACCTAGAGAGGAACCAGGCTCAGAGGGGGAAAACTACCTAGAAGGCGGGATCCTAGGAAGAAACCTAGAGAGGAACCAGGCTCAGAGGGGGAAAACTACCTAGAAGGCGGGATCCTAGGAAGAAACCTAGAGAGGAACCAGGCTCAGAGGGGGAAAACTACCTAGAAGGCGGGATCCTAGGAAGAAACCTAGAGAGGAACCAGGCTCAGAGGGGGAAAACTACCTAGAAGGCGGGATCCTAGGAAGAAACCTAGAGAGGAACCAGGCTCAGAGGGGGAAAACTACCTAGAAGGCGGGATCCTAGGAAGAAACCTAGAGAGGAACCAGGCTCAGAGGGGGAAAACTACCTAGAAGGCGGGATCCTAGGAAGAAACCTAGAGAGGAACCAGGCTCAGAGGGGGAAAACTACCTAGAAGGCGGGATCCTAGGAAGAAACCTAGAGAGGAACCAGGCTCAGAGGGGGAAAACTACCTAGAAGGCGGGATCCTAGGAAGAAACCTAGAGAGGAACCAGGCTCAGAGGGGGAAAACTACCTAGAAGGCGGGATCCTAGGAAGAAACCTAGAGAAGAACCAGGCTCAGAGGGGGAAAACTACCTAGAAGGCGGGATCCTAGGAAGAAACCTAGAGAGGAACCAGGCTCAGAGGGGGAAAACTACCTAGAAGGCGGGATCCTAGGAAGAAACCTAGAGAGGAACCAGGCTCAGAGGGGGAAAACTACCTAGAAGGCGGGATCCTAGGAAGAAACCTAGAGAGGAACCAGGCTCAGAGGGGGAAAACTACCTAGAAGGCGGGATCCTAGGAAGAAACCTAGAGAGGAACCAGGCTCAGAGGGGGAAAACTACCTAGAAGGCGGGATCCTAGGAAGAAACCTAGAGAGGAACCAGGCTCAGAGGGGGAAAACTACCTAGAAGGCGGGATCCTAGGAAGAAACCTAGAGAGGAACCAGGCTCAGAGGGGGAAAACTACCTAGAAGGCGGGATCCTAGGAAGAAACCTAGAGAGGAACCAGGCTCAGAGGGGGAAAACTACCTAGAAGGCGGGATCCTAGGAAGAAACCTAGAGAGGAACCAGGCTCAGAGGGGGAAAACTACCTAGAAGGCGGGATCCTAGGAAGAAACCTAGAGAGGAACCAGGCTCAGAGGGGGAAAACTACCTAGAAGGCGGGATCCTAGGAAGAAACCTAGAGAGGAACCAGGCTCAGAGGGGGAAAACTACCTAGAAGGCGGGATCCTAGGAAGAAACCTAGAGAGGAACCAGGCTCAGAGGGGGAAAACTCCCTAGAAGGCGGGATCCTAGGAAGAAACCTAGAGAGGAACCAGGCTCAGAGGGGGAAAACTCCCTAGAAGGCGGGATCCTAGGAAGAAACCTAGAGAGGAACCAGGCTCAGAGGGGGAAAACTCCCTAGAAGGCGGGATCCTAGGAAGAAACCTAGAGAGGAACCAGGCTCAGAAGGGGAAAACTCCCTAGGAGGCGGGATCCTAGGAAGAAACCTAGAGAGGAACCAGGCTCAGAAGGGGAAAACTCCCTAGGAGGCGGGATCCTAGGAAGAAACCTAGAGAGGAACCAGGCTCAGAAGGGGAAAACTCCCTAGGAGGCGGGATCCTAGGAAGAAACCTAGAGAGGAACCAGGCTCAGAGGGGGAAAACTACCTAGAAGGCAGGATCCTAGGAAGAAACCTAGAGAGGAACCAGGCTCAGAGGGGGAAAACTACCTAGAAGGCAGGATCCTAGGAAGAAACCTAGAGAGGAACCAGGCTCAGAAGGGGAAAACTCCCTAGAAGGCAGGATCCTAGGAAGAAACCTAGAGAGGAACCAGGCTCAGAAGGGGAAAACTCCCTAGAAGGCGGGATCCTAGGAAGAAACCTAGAGAGGAACCAGGCTCAGAGGGGGAAAACTACCTAGAAGGCAGGATCCTAGGAAGAAACCTAGAGAGGAACCAGGCTCAGAAGGGGAAAACTCCCTAGGAGGCGGGATCCTAGGAAGAAACCTAGAGAGGAACCAGGCTCAGAGGGTAAAAAAGATCTCCCTAGAAGGCAGGATCCAAGGAAGAAACTTAGAGAGGAACCAGGCTCAGAGGAGAAGGTTCACCTCATTGATGAAGGGGGCATTGGTGCCCTCTTTGACAGTGGTCTGTTTCTTCTCGTCTCCTATCTCCATGATTACGCTAGGGTCAATGTTCTCCCCCACTAGCTGTTTGGCCTCAGTGATGTTGATGGCAATCTGGAGGGATAACAATCAAAATCACCTTTATTCGCCAAGTGAAATGGTTCTGCCAGCAATGGACAGACAGAACATACACAGAGGAATGTACACATGATATACTTGCAGCATATACAATATGGATACAGTACAAATTACACATGATAGGAGAGGACATTTACAGTTAAGAATATACAGATTTCGTCATATGAGGACAGAATTTTGGGACAAAAGTTAGGTGGCAATGTGTCCAAAACATCCAGGGGATATTCCCTCATCACAGGAGTACCAGATACAATATGAATCAATCAGGGTTATTCCCTCAACACAGGAGTACCAGATACAATATGAATCAGTCAGGGTTATTCCCTCAACACAGGATTATCAGATACAATATGAATCAATCAGGGTTATTCCCTCAACACAGGAGTAACAGATACAATATGAATCAATCAGGGTTATTCCTTCAACACAGGAGTAACAGATACAATATGAATCAATCAGGGTTATTCCTTCAACACAGGAGTAACAGATACAATATGAATCAATCAGGGTTATTCCTTCAACACAGGAGTAACAGATACAATATGAATCAATCAGGGTTATTCCCTCAACACAGGAGTAACAGATACAATATGAATCAATCAGGGTTATTCCCTCAACACAGGAGTAACAGATACAATATGAATCAATCAGGGTTATTCCTTCAACACAGGAGTAACAGACACAATATGAATCAATCAGGGTTATTCCCTCAACACAGGAGTAACAGATACAATATGAATCAATCAGGGTTATTCCTTCAACACAGGAGTACCAGATACAATATGAATCAATCAGGGTTATTCCCTCAACACAGGAGTAACAGATACAATATGAATCAATCAACCTACCTGGAAAGTCTGTGGCTTTTTCTCACTGTCCAGAATCTTTGGTCTTAGTTTAGACCTGTGTGGAGATATTAAATTGACATTATTACCATGAGCTGGCACCACAGGCAAACATTTTGACTCGCCTGTGATTTTATTTCCCCCCCCCTCAAAAAAACATTATATACAGTGCCGGTCAAAATTTGACACACCTACTCATTCAAGGGTTTTTCTTTATTTGTACTATTTTCTACATTGTAGAATAATAGTGAAGACATCAACACTATGAAATAACACATATGGAATCACGTAGTAACCAAAAAAAAGTGTGAAACAAATCAAAATATATTTTATATTTGAGATTCTTCAAAGTTAGTTTTGATGTCTTCACTATTATTCTACAATGTAGAAAATAGTACAATTAAAGAAAAACCCTTGAATGAGTAGGTGTGTCCAAACTTTTGAATGGTACTATGTATATATATATATATATATATATATATATATATATATATATATATTTATTTTTTTACATATAAGACTGTAAAAGCACCAGCAAATCAGCTCCAAGTGATTTTAATGTTGCAAGTCTGTTCCAAACTATTCCCACGCATAATAGAGAAATATGTGATTTACACAAATGTAAGCAAGGTTTGAAATTATTACGTCAAATAATCTATCGGTTTGGGTTTCTAGCGGCCAATTTGTAATTATGTTCCGGCCCTCTGACCATCCGCTCGAGAAACAGTTGGCTGAATCCAGACGATGATCCCTGCTGTAGTCATTGTGTTCCCATTTCGAGAACCATCGCTGTTAATATGGCCAGTAGTGACTTTGCCAAGGTAAACAAGCACACCGGCTAATAGCCGTTAAACGGATTCAGAAACACTGACAGTGACAGGAATTGCCGCGATTTGACGGTTATGTCCACCAGAGGAAAAGTGTAAGATGTAATAAGCTGTCTTTTTTTAATAACTTGATTTTCCTAAACAGGCTTCCTACAGTCACTGACACCTTTCATGCAATGGGCATCGACCATCCAAACGTTTCACAGAAGCTGGACAAAAATAATGTCCAATATTAATAAAAAAAAGGGTAATGTCTGTTGACTGTTTGTGGCTGCTCGTGATATTATAATAAAACAGTGATGTACCCGATAAGGCTCCTGTGTTTCCACCTCCGCTAGCAAAATCAATGCCAGAACCAATTAGCGTTACCCGCTAAGAGCAGCTTTTGGTCAGTCTTGGATATCCCTTGTTGCCTGACTGAAATTGGCATACTGGCGCATGTTTTTAAGGACACACCTTAAATATTTCCACCGTTCTCACCTCAGTGCAAGTGAGCTAATATTAGACAGGTAAATAACCAACTCTGCCGTAAGGGGTGGAAAATGCCAGTGCGCCAGTTTTTACATGATAAAATTACAAACGAACGTTTCTTTGACACTTGCGCCTCCTTAGAGCCTAAAACGTTTTTTGTTTTTTTAAATGTATTTATTTCACATTTATTTAACCAGGAAAAGACGGGGGACCTCGCAAGAGTTCAGCAGGAAGTAGTCATTGTGTACACACAATACAACATAAAACAATATAACATAACACAATATAACACAACACAACACAATACAACATAACACAATACAACACAATACAATACAATACAACATAACACAATACAACACAACACAATACAACATAACATAACACAATACAACACAATACAACATAACACAATACAACACAATACAACATAACATAACACAATACAACACAACACAATACAATACAACACAATACAACAAAACACAATACAATACAATACAACACAATACAATACAACACAATACAATACAATACAACACAATACAACAAAACACAATACAATACAATACAACACAATACAATACAACACAATACAATACAATACAACACAATACAATACAACACAACACAATACAGTACAACACAATACATTAAAAAACATATGTTGTGATGTACCTCTTGGTCTGGGGTAGCTGTCTAACAGGTAGGGTTCCCGAAGAGCCAGGCTGACCATCGTCGGGGTACTGTCCTTCTAACAGACCAGTGACCTCAGCATTACCCTCTGGCTCTGTACCATCTGTCAGGGCATGACACAAATCAATCAATCCATTTTTAATCAAGAGTAAAGGACATTGGCAAGGAAACATTCCCTAGTAGGAAGAAACATAGAGAGGTAACGAGACTCAGAGGGGGGAGGTCCATCGTCCTCTGGCCATACCAGCTAGAAGTTCAGCTATGGAAGTCCACATGTCATGTTGTATTGAATCTAAAACAACTAGACTGGGCTGCATGTTTAAAGTAAGTGATCCATGATGGTTAAATATCAGGAGGTTACATGATCACACGTGTATCTTTAATCCAAGAGTACATATTGCAATACTCCATAAACACAGAAGCAAATGACTGTTTGATCAGGGTTAACCCCACTGGAGCTGACTGTATGGATATGGCTCAGAGAGTGCATCCCAAATGGGACCCTATTCCCTATGGGCCCTGGTCGAAACTAGTGCACTACCCTATGGGCCCTGGTCGAAACTAGTGCACTACCCTATGGGCCCTGGTCGAAACTAGTGCACTACCCTATGGGCCCTGGTCGAAACTAGTGCACTACCCTATGGGCCCTGGTCGAAACTAGTGCACTACCCTATGGGCCCTGGTCGAAACTAGTGCACTACCCTATGGGCCCTGGTCGAAACTAGTGCACTACCCTATGGGCCCTGGTCGAAACTAGTGCACTACCCTATGGGCCCTGGTCGAAACTAGTGCACTACCCTATGGGCCCTGGTCGAAACTAGTGCACTACCCTATGGGCCCTGGTCGAAACTAGTGCACTACCCTATGGGCCCTGGTCGAAACTAGTGCACTACCCTATGGGCCCTGGTCGAAACTAGTGCACTACCCCATGGGCCCTGGTCGAAACTAGTGCACTACCCTATGGGGCCCTGGTCGAAACTAGTGCACTACCCTATGGGCCCTGGTCGAAACTAGTGCACTACCCTATGGGCCCTGGTCGAAACTAGTGCACTATCCTATGGGCCCTGGTCGAAACTAGTGCACTACATAGGGAATAGTGAGCCATTTGGTACGCAGCCAATCTCCAATCACAATCTGCTCTTACTGTTTACAGCGGAGTGTTTGTTTTCAAGGCCGTACCTAGAGCTGCTTTATTGGCCAAGACAAGATCAGGCGTGGGGACTTTCTTCTTCTTCTTCGCTTTCAGCCCGAACATCCCCTTCCCCTTCCTGTAGACAACATTAGACATTAGACTCCTTCCTGTAGACAACATTAGACATTAGACCCCTTCCCCTTCCTGTAGACAACATTAGACATGAGACCCCTTCCCCTTCCTGTAGACAACATTAGATATTAGACCCCTTCCCCTTCCTGTAGACAACATTAGACCCCTTCTCCTTCCTGTAGACAACATGAGACCCCTTCCTGTAGACAACATTAGACATTAGACCCCTTCCCCTTCCTGTAGACAACATGAGACCCCTTCCCCTTCCTGTAGACAACATTAGACATGAGACCCCTTCCCCTTCCTGTAGACAACATTAGACATGAGACCCCTTCCCCTTCCTGTAGACAACATTAGACATGAGACCCCTTCCCCTTCCTGTAGACAACATTAGACATGAGACCCCTTCCCCTTCCTGTAGACAACATTAGACCCCTTCTCCTTCCTGTAGACAACATGAGACCCCTTCCTGTAGACAACATTAGACATTAGACCCCTTCCCCTTCCTGTAGACAACATTAGACATTAGACCCCTTCTCCTTCCTGTAGACAACATTAGACATGAGACCCCTTCCCCTTCCTGTAGACAACATTAGACATGAGACCCCTTCTCCTTCCTGTAGACAACATTAGACATTAGACCCCTTCCCCTTCCTGTAGACAACATTAGACATTAGACCCCTTCCCCTTCCTGTAGACAACATTAGACATGAGACCCCTTCCCCTTCCTGTAGACAACATTAGACATGAGACCCCTTCCCCTTCCTGTAGACAACATGAGACCCCTTCCCCTTCCTGTAGACAACATGAGACCCCTTCCCCTTCCTGTAGACAACTGGGGGTGCACCACACTGGGCTGGAATAAACCTGTCCATCCCTGGGGGTGCACCACACTGGGCTGGAATAAACCTGTCCATCCCTGGGGGTGCACCACACTGGGCTGGAATAAACCTGTCCATCCCTGGGGGTGCACCACACCGGGCTGGAATAAACCTGTCCATCCCTGGGGGTGCACCACACTGGGCTGGAATAAACCTGTCCATCCCTGGGGGTGCACCACACTGGGCTGGAATAAACCTGTCCATCCCTGGGGGTGCACCATGACTGGCGTTGAGAAACACTGTTCTAACTAACATAACAATTTGCAGAGGTTGAGAGTTGTTTTTCAGATCTTACCTGTATGTGGCTGGACTGCCACTGTGACCTGCTGGATCCTTATCCATTTCGACAGGATAATATTCCCAGGAGTCCCTGACACACTCCCCCTCACACACAGCTGATAACTTAGATATATTATTAATACACTATCCCGATTCCTATCCCGATGCTACCAATAACACTACGTTGTAGTAAAAGAGTACTCTCTGATACACTGTCTGACCGAAAGTGTCTGACTGCTCTCTGTCTCACAATACACCTTCCAGTTCCTCGTGTCCACTCAGCCAATCAGTCACTCTTGTCACTCTCATCCTCCCTTGTTTGACTTTCAGTGGTTTGAATTTCCTTCCTGCATAATTATCCTGCATATTGATATTATCCTGCTTGAGCCCCTCTCTCCCCAGTTCACTTATAGTAAATGACTGAACCAATGGGACACTGTTGAATGCTGTAGCTTTCTCTGTTGAGTGTCTCTATTCTGTTTCTCTATTGAGTCTCTGTTGAGTGTCTCTATTCTGTTTCTCTATTGAGTCTCTCTGTTGAGTGTCTCTATTGAGTTTCTGTTGTTTCTCTGTTGAGTCTCTATTGAGTCTCTCTGTTGAGTCTCTGTTGATTTTCTCTATTGAGTTTCTCCATTGAGTCTCTATTGATTCTCTATTGAGTCTATTAAGTCTCTATTGATTCTCTATTGAGTCTATTAAGTCTCTATTGATTCTCTATTGAGTCTATTAAATCTCTATTGAGTCTCTATTGAGTCTCTCCATTGAGTTTCTCTGTTGTCTCTCTATTGAGTTTCTCCATTGAGTTTCTATTGAGTCTCTATTGAGTTTCTCCATTGAGTTTCTCTATTGAGTTTCTCTATTGAGTCTCCATTGAGTTTCTATTGAGTCTCTATTGAGTTTCTCTATTGAGTTTCTGTTTTGAATCTCTATTCAGTTTCTCTTTTCAGTTTCTTTATTGGAAAGTAGAACAATGATCTTGACATGTTGACAAAATGATCAGATTCAGTAAATATTTTCAAAATGTAGATAGGATTGGCTATAGAGGGCCGGTTTCCCGCATCCAGATTAAGCCTGCGCTAAAAAAAAAGCATTTAAACAAGTGATTCTCCATTGAGCATACATTTTTGTCCAGGTCAATTCTGAGCGTAATCTGTGTCCGGGAAACCACTCCATACACACTTCTACAACTGTGCACTGCCTCATATTGACACATACTGTCACATACTGCCAAATACTGCCTCATACTGCCACATACTGCCAAATACTGCCACATACTGCCACATACTGCCACATACTGCCAAATACTGCCACATACTGCCAAATACTGCCACATACTGCCACATACTGCCAAATACTGCCACATTCTGACACATACTGCCACATACTGCCACATACTGCCACATACTGCCACATACTGTCACATACTGCCACATACTGTCACATACTGCCACATACTGCCAAATACTGCCACATACTGCCACATACTGACACGTACTGACACATACTGCCAAATACTACCACATACTGTTACATACTGTCACATACTGCCACATACTGCCACATACTGCCAAATACTACCACATACTGACACATACTGCCACATACTGCCAAATACTGCCACATACTGCCAAAAACTACCACATACTGCCACATACTGACACATACTGACACATACTGCCTCATACTGCCACGTACTGACACGTACTGACACGTACTGCCACATACTGCCACATACTGCCACATACTGACATGTACTGACACGTACTGACACATACTGCCAAATACTACCAAATACTGCCACATACTGCCAAATACTGCCACATACTGACACATACTGACACGTACTGCCACGTACTGCCACATACTGACACATACTGTCACATACTACCACATACTGCCAAATACTGCCACATACTGACACATACTGTCACATACTACCACATACTGACACATGTACTGCCACGTACTGACACATACTGCCACATGTACTGCCATATACTGCCACGTACTGACACATACTGCCACATACTGCCACACACTGACAAATGCTGCCACATACTGCCAAATACTGCCACATACTGACACGTACTGACACATACTGCCACATACTGCCACATACTGACACATACTGTTACTTACTGACACATACTGCCACGTACTGCCACATACTGCCAAATACTGCCACATACTGACACGTACTGACACATACTGCTAAATACTACCACATACTGTCACATACTGCCAAATACTGCCAAATACTACCACATACTGACACATACTGCCAAATACTACCACATACTGACACATACTACCACATATACTGCCACATACTGACACGTACTGACACATACTGCTAAATACTACCATATACTGACACATACTACCACATATACTGCCACATACTGACACATACTGACACATACTGACACATGTACTGTACGTTGTAAGTGGGGAAGAATGTGAAACAAACAACTTACTTGGGTTTGGGCTCCATTTTGCTTATTTTAGGAAGGTTACAGTTTCTCTCTCAGTCTGAAATTGGACAGTTCAAGCACACGGACACGGTTGTCAGACGTGGCGATACGAGCTCAGAAGAACAGCGTCTAGACGTACTCGTAGCCGGAGTGGTATCGGCTGGAGCCGATGCTCTTTCCTGAGGACAGAAAACAGACGAACTATAGCTTGAGGTGACCCCAGACTTTATGATTATTTGCTCATGAATCATTCCATAATCTGATCTGGTTTTATCACTGGGAACAGCGTTACTTTCAAACTCTCAATTCTTTAAAACAACCCCCCCCCCCCCCCCCCCCTCCCCCAATGGTGTAATTTGCATTTACAGTAAATGTATTCCTACTTGGTTGTTTTACAATAAGACATTGTGAAACTATCACCAGAATTACAGTATGTATTGTATATATCAATAGAATATCAATTGGCAGCGGTTCCCACCTGAAGATGTTTACACAATGTGGAGAGAACAGGATCTAGAAACTGGCAGGGAACACACACCCCCTTGGTAAACAGAACTCGACTCACTATGCAGACCTGGCAGTCTCCATCTGCATAGTGCACACAAAGGTGTCATTCAATGAATGTATGACATCTTATTAACACGAGGGACGGAGAGGTTGTTTCGGTAACTTGATCGCATGTATCTTTAGTTGTCTGTAGTATTTGAATAAATATACTGAACACGACTATAAAACGCAACATGCAACATCCCAACATCGCTGGTGTGAGAAGGTGCCGATTGGACGGTTTTAGACTTGTTGAACAAATGCTTGTTTGGTAGACTGCTCGGGTATGAATGTTGTAGCAGTGCAAGCTCATGTTGGGGTCGGGGTGGGTTCTCCACCGAGAGAATGACCTCTTGGAGAAGAGATCCTTCCTCAGATCCATGAGATAATCTAGGACGGTTGTCTTGTCAACGAGAGCTCAGGTATCTCTCAAGCAATGTGGAAAAAGGGACGAATTGGTTCATCTGCCACGGAAACAAAGGCATCGTTGACCTCTGGAAATGACTTCCATACACCCCAAGCTGTCTTTTTCACCCCCTTTTTTTGTTGCCCAGGTCACAACCTGTGAATACCAAAAACAACCCACAGCTTTATGGTTGGATAATCTTTGTTAAGATGGAAATAACAGCCCAGTAAGGAGGAGAATGTTATCTGTATCCACTGTGTTTTAATGATAATGGTCTGAAGGGTATCTTTAAGATGAAGGCATATTACTGTGTCTGCCTTCTTCGTGGTCACATTCCGGCACTGATGTCAGAGAGCCCTTTTGAGAGCCACAGACGCATCAATTGAATCCTACAGACGAAGAACCACATATGTGTGACAATTTTTTCCATTTTAAGATAATCAGTTATTTTTATATCCTTAATTGTGTGTACCACATTAGGTGTTTTATGGTTGACAAATAATTCACCATACCCATATCTTCCAACAACAATTCATATTTTTTTTGTTATTTCAAAAAATACTTTTTTTTTTATTGTCGTTTTCATTTTTAGAATGTGGGACAGTATATCTCCAGTGATGATTTCAGTTTGTGGAAGAACAGTATATCTCCAGTGATGATTTCAGTTTGTGGAAGAACAGTATATGTGACATTTTGCATGACTCTTGTAAGATGTCCTTTTTTAACTCCCTCACGACGCCAAGTCAGCGGAGTCAATCACCACCTTCCGGAGACACCTGAAACACCACCTCTTTAAGGAATACCTAGGGTAGGATAAAGTAATCCTTCTAACCCCCCCCCTTAAAAGATTTAGATGCACTATTGTAAAGTAGCTGTTCCACTGGATATCATAAGGTGAATGCACCATTTTGTAAGTCGCTCTGGATAAGAGCGTCTGCTAAATGATTTAAATGTAAATGTTAACACCTGATATGATGTTTTAAGTACTTTCAAGTACAGATGCCCTTCACGTGGGCCTCCCGGGTGGCGCAGTGGTCTAGGGCACTGCATCGCAGTGCTAGCTGCGCCACCAGAGTCTCTGGGTTCACGCCCAGGCTCTGTCGCAGCCGGCCGCAACCGGGAGGTCCGTGGGGCGACGTACAATTGGCATAGCGTCGTCCGGGTTAGGGAGGGTTTGGCTGGTAGGGATATCCTTGTCTCAGTATGTAAATGTAATAAAATGTATGCACTCTACTGTAAGTCGCTCTGGATAAGAGCGTCTGCTAAATTACAAAAAAATGTAAAAATGTAAAAAAAACGTAAATAACTGAACTGTAATATGTAGTTAATTCATTTGTTTTCGAGGTTCATTTAAAGGTGGTCTATCAACTTCAGCACTGATGACTTTCCTGAAAAGTTGAGTCACGTTCCTGACCTGTTTTAGAGAGTTACTGCTAAATGTGGTGACAGAGAGAGACGTACTGTATATTGTAATGAATAAAAAAAAAGGGAATCAAGATCAAATGAATATTCACATACTGTATGTGATGACTTATTTGTTTTTAAATAATTCAGATTTAAAAAAGTAATTCATTTAAGTAAAAATAATTCTCAACAGAACACAGTGTACATAACACTTTCTACACTAGGAACAACATCTTACAATTAAATTAATTCAATATATTGTGCTGGTTCAAATTGATTCACATAGAAAACACCTACTATACATTTAATTTCCTACAATAGGGGTGACATGTCTTCTGAAATGTATTCAGATTCAACATACTATACAGGTTCAGGGGATCATAAACTCACAGAAGAAAAAAAACAGTTAATTATGTAGCTTGGTTTAATGACAAATTATTCACTCTGCAGTGATTTACAAAAAGAGCGTGCAGCAGCTGGCAAGTAGTTGGTCATCAGATCTTGGTACTTGTTTTTTTTTTGATGGGCAGAGGACTCTCATAGGGTAGTGGCTTGCAAAATAGTGAGGTTGAGGTGTAGCTCGTTGTTTTGGTTTGGAGATCAGCCACGATTTCCATCCTTCAAATAGGCTGTGGCTCTGTCTGGCGTACAGATTCCAAGGATCCTCAACTGAAATTAGAACAGAAACATTTTAAGTTCCCGACGTCAATAAACAACTTTCACAGTCAAGCGTTAGGATATTTTATTGTTAGAACAACATGCTGCATGTTGATGGGATGTTAGTAAACTATTCTCTGTGTAATACCCGTGACTTTTTAACCACCTCACTGAGGTGATCTGTAGTCCAGCTGGTCGCTTGAGGACAGCGTGTGGGAGGTGCCTGAAGTCTTCACATTGCATCCTCATCACCTTGAATGATTTTGCTGGTTGTGCTTCAAGTATCATCTTTGAAACATCATCAGGTGTGTGAAGGACTGACACCTTGCGCCTCTTCTCGACGGTGGCGAAAGATCGATCACGAGGAAGAAAAGAATGACCAGAGACCATGAACTCCTGCTCAACTTGGGTAAAGTAACCCATAGAGACGAGCATCGACATCCGATTGAGCATCCGCCAGTTGTTATTCTGCCCACAGCATCTGTCACTGAAGATGATCAACTTGCACACCTCTGGTTTGGTGAGTGGCGTGAATTTTGTCAGCACCCACTTCAATATATGCAGCTTGCCACCTCAATGAACCCTCGGTGTGCAATTCCCCTCATGCCAAACACACATGTATGCAGGATCTTCTTTTCCAAGTTCCTGGATGCAAAGGTTAAAATTTGACAGCTGCTGCTGGTAGTAGACATTAGAGTGAGTCAGATTAGGGGTGTGTATGTAACAGTATAACTTTAGTACGTCCCCTCGCCCCGACACGGGCGCGAACCAGGGACCCTCTGCACACATCAACAACGGTCGCCCACGAAGCATCGTTACCCATCGCTCCACAAAAGGCCGCGGCCCTTGCAGAGCAAGGGGAAACCCTACTTCAGGTCTCAGAGCAAATGACGTAACTGATTGAAACGCTAGTAGCGCATACCCGCTAACTAGCTAGCCATTTCACATCCGTTACATGTACATCACCCCCTGTAGATCCACAGAAATGACATGGCAGTCAGCATTGGCTTAAGCCCACTCAGTGTCACTTTGAAGCTGTGTGTAGGCCTTTTCGGCTTTTCAACTCACTTTCAACTGCAATCTTCCTCTTCTCCTCTTCAGATGTTGCTGCTGACATCTTAGTGAAGAATGCGTCACATTTGCCACAGGTGTCACTCCTGGGTTGGCCCGAAATTGAGACTCCGCTGTTTGAAAATGCTGTGCTATTCTTCTCTCCTCTTCATATTTTCACTTGCCTGAAGATGGCTGTTGGTTAGTTGGAACACGGACATGAAAGTGACCTTGCACATGTAACAGTATAACTTTAGTATGTCCCCTCGCCCCGACACGGGCGCGAACCAGGGACCCTCTGCACACATCAGCAACTGACACACACGAAGCATCGTTACCCATCGCTCCACAAAGGCCGCGGCCCTTGCAGAGCAAGGGGCAACACTACTTAAGTCTCAGAGCAAGTGACGTAACTGATTGAAATGCTACTAGCGCGTACCCGCTAACTAGCTAGCCATTTCACATCCGTTACACACACATTCAATCTCTGGCCTGCTTGCCGTACATGGTATTTGAAGGTTTGTATCCGTCGTTTGTTCTCCCATTTGTATCCTCAAGTTTACATCTCCGTTTCACCTCATGCTGAAAAAGAAAAATTGACAATGATAAATTCAGAATTTAATATACTGTTGCACATTCAGGGTATTGCTTGATCAGGACCTCCATCTTTCACACACTCCCAACCTATACACAGAATGAGTTTTGTATTGCACCATTGTGTAACACTGCACTTTTAGAGTTAATTAATGTCCGTATCATTACTGTCAAAGTTAAACTATGCAAGTGTTCAATATAGCTAATATAATAATAGGCGTTTTGTCTTCTTTCTAACCTGTTCTAAAGCCGGAGAGAATCAACGCGTGTTGTTTCTCGTATGGGACAGTGTAGAAACTGTTGAACAGATGCAGCTTTGCGCTCATCAGTCAACTTTCCACAATCCTTTCTGCACGTCGGGGAACACGCTCTTCCCTGCAGGATACAGTGTAACGTTACCTATAACTAGCTAGCTACTGTAGCCATGTCGAATCAGCCGGTGGACGGAGAAAAAGTAGCTAGCTATGTTTCTTCTATAATCTAGCAATAATATGTGTAACGATAATGTGCAAGTCAGTAGCCAACGAACTTTAGCTAATATGTTTTCTCTATAGTTACAACATGAGACAACCCAGAACTTACATGTTAGTTACTGTACTCTATAGCTAGCTTGATTGTTTGATATACGGTTCTCTTTTGGACAGATTTTCCCCGTTTTTTCTTGACCCTTAGGATTTGTATCGGGTTTTCCCGCATCCCGTAAGATCTTCCTTTGCCTGTCTTTCTATTCTTTTCGTTTTGTTTTACGTTTCTTTACCACATTTCGGCGATTTTCATCAGCAACAGAAAAGTTGTGCGCTTGTCTGTCCATTCTGAGTGGTGCACATAAACGGTTATTGTTAATTAGCGCGTGGAAAGGTTGTGAAACCGGTTCACTATAGAAAAAGGGTGTCCAATAATGATTTTTCATGTATATCTCTTCTTTTTTTTTGTCACATATATGGTTCTTCGTCTGTAGGATTCAATTGTAATGTAGATCTATTTTCCATCTTCAGATTCATTGGCACACACTTTCTGTGTCAACACCTTCAGATCCATCTTCACACCTTCTGTGTCAGCATCTTGAAAAGCTTCCTGTTTTATTATTAGTGTTTCTGTGAAAGTCAAGTTCACAATCATGGAAGGAGTAATCAATCAATGTTCCTAGGTGTCACGATCGTCTTATGAAGGAGAACAAGGCGTAGCGCGGTATACTTTTGCTGCCTCACTCCCCAGCCTGCGTCCAGAGTCCTGCTCCATCCAAAATCTCCTCCCAGGTCCATTCCTCCTGACCACGCTGGTGGGATCTTCTGTCATGATCGTGATGAAAATAATGAACACCGAACAAACTAAAAAAAATAACTGAACGAAACGTGAAGCTATACACTATAGTGCTGACAGGCAACTACACATAGACAAGATCCCACAACACAAACAAGGGAAATGGCTACCTAAATATGATTCCCCAATCAGAGACAACCATAAACAACTGTCTTTGATTGGGAACCATATCAGGCCAACATAAACATACAAAAACCCTAGACGACATACAAAAACCCTAGACATACAAAAACGAGAGTACCCACCCTAGTCACACCCTGACCTAACCAAAATATAAAGAAAAACAGAGATATCTAAGGTCAGGGCGTGACACTAGCTGAGTGTGCCGAGGAATGGTAAATATCCGCTTGAGTCAGATTCTGTACATGGAGGTAAGTGGATCTAGCGTGTAGTTCCAACAGCGGGTTACCATTGATAGTTAGCCCTACTTTGAATATTCGCAGAAAAGGTTGGAAGAATGCTGTGGTATCTTCCATCCGGTATCGCATTTCCACCTCAGGGGTGGAGATGGAGAGTGACCACATTTCAGCCGTGCGTAATTGGCCGACTCCCACCACGATCAAGGAGGTGCAGCGTTTTTTAGGGTTTGCCAATTGTTGGGCAAAACTAAACATGGCGGTGTTCGCCTTAGCAATCTCACTCGAATAAAGACCTTCTCCATTCCTGCCATTATTGAAAGAGATCGTGATACCTCACATCTCAAAATATGGCTACTTAATGTTAGATCCCTCACTTCAAAGGCAGTTATAGTCAATGAACAGGGTCCAGTATGCAGCTTGAAGGTTTAGAGGCCATGATTATTTTCATCATTGTGTCAAGAGATATAGTACTAAAACACGTAAGTGTCTCTCTTGATGCTAGGTCCTGGCAGAGTTGTGCAGACTCAGGACAACTGAGCTTTGGAGGAATACGCAGATTTAACCTGTTTGGGCTGCAGGGGCAGTATTGAGTAGCCGGATAAAAGGTGCCCATTTCAAACGGCCTCGTACTCAATTCTTGCTCGTACAATATGCATATTATTATTACTATTGGATAGAAAACACTCTCTAGTTTCTAAAACCGTTTGATTTATATCTGTGAGTAAAACAGAACTCATTTTGCAGCAAACTTCCTGACAGGAAGTGGAAAATCTGAAATCGATGCTCTGTTCTAGGCCCTGCCTATAAATGTCCTTGATATATATCAGTATACATGCACTTCATACGTCTTCCACTAGATGTCGACAGGCAGTGAGAGAAGAAATGAAGTGTATAACTTGATCTGGGGTCGAATAAAAGCTCTTTGCATGACTTGTCACCAGTTTCCTGTTTTCTGGAGAGCGCGTGAAGGGACCTGGATTTGCCTTCTGATAAGCTGTCGTTATAGACGACTAATATCTCCGGCTTTGATTTTATTTGATACATGTGACAATATCATCGTAAAGTATGTTTTTTCAATATAGTTTTATTAGATTATTGAAATTTTTTCGGGACGTTAGGCGTGTTGCTTTGTCTGCGTATGTTCAGGAAGGAGAGCTTCGCGCCACTTTGCTAGCTTTCCGTGCTAATTGACTGGAGAAGAGGACATTCTAAATCCAAACAACGATTGTTCTGGACAAAGGACCCCTTGTACAACATTCTGATGGAAGATCAGCAAAAGTAGGACCCATTTTATGATGTTATTTCATATATCTGTCGTACATGTGAACTAGTAGTTTGCGGCCAGGTTTTGGGCACGCTCTCGCCATAACGTAAACTGCATATCGTAATGAAGTTATTTTTAGAATTCTAACACGGCGATTGCATTAAGAACTAGTGTATCTATCATTTCCTATACAACATGTATTTTTTAGTTATGTTTATGAATAGTTATTTGGTCAGAATATGTGTGTCAGAAAAAGTGTCAGAAAAATATCCGGACGTTGTGGGAAAAAGATGCTACGTTAGCACAATGTATAACCACTGATTTCAGCTCTAAATATGCGCATTTTCGAACAAAACATAAGTGTATGTATAACCTGATGTTATAGGACTGTCATCTGATGAAGCATATCAAGGTTAGTCAAAAATTATATATCTTTTGCTGGTTTGTTACGATCGCTAACTTTTGCTGCTGGGGAATGGCTTGTGTTTCTGGCTATTGTGGTAAGCTAATATAATGCTATATTGTGTTTTCGCTGTAAAACACTTAAGAAATCGGAAACATTGGCTGGAATCACAAGATGCCTGTCTTTCATTTGCTGTACACCATGTATTTTTCAGAAATGTTTTATGATGAGTATTTAGGTATTTGACGTTGGTGTCTGTAATTACTCTGGCTGCTTCGATCCTATTTGTGACGGTAGCTGTGATAGTAGCTGCAATGTAAAACTGATTTATACCTCAAATATGCACATTTTTCGAACAAAATATAGATTTATTGTATAACATGTTATAAGACTGACATCTGATGAAGTTGTTTCTTGGTTAGCTTGGTTGGTTCTTGGTTAGTTAGGTTGGCTTTGTGCATGCTACCTGTGCTGTGAAAAATGTCTGTCCTTTTTTGTATTTGGTGGTGAGCTAACATAAATATACGTGGTGTTTTCGCTGTAAAACATTTAAAAAATCGGACATGTTGGCTGGATTTACAAGATGTTTATCTTTCATATGCTGTATTGGACTTGTTAATGTGTGAAAGTTAAATATTTCAAAAAAATATATTTTGAATTTCGCGCCCTGCACTTGAAGTGGCTGTTGTCATATTGTGCCCGGCTTCGGGCTTGCAGCCCAAAGAAGTTAAAGAGTAGTCCATAATTTGCTTTCTAATGATCATGATCTTTTCCTCAAAAAAGTTCATGAATTTATTACTGCTGAAGTGAAAGCCATCCTCACTTGGGGAATGCTGCTTTTTAGTTAGCTTTGTGGCAGTATCAAAAAGACATTGTTCTTATTTTCCTGAGGTGCCTGAGGATATAGTGTCTGATCGGGGTCCCCAGTTCACTTCAAGGGTCTGGAGGGCGTTCATTGAATGTCTGGGGGTCTCGATCAGCCTTACCTCAGGTTTTCACCCTGAGAGTAATGGGCAGGTGGAGATAGTGAACCAGTATTTTTTTATTTTTTTTATTTCACCTTTATTTAACCAGGTAGGCAAATTGAGAACACGTTCTCATTTACAATTGCAACCTGGCCAAGATAAAGCAAAGCAGTTCGACACATACAACAACAATCAATAAATCAATCAATCAAGTTTATTTTATATAGCCCTTCGTACATCAGCTAATATCTCGAAGTGCTGTACAGAGACCCAGCCTAAAACCCCAAACAGCTAGAATGCAGGTGAAGAAGCACGGTGGCTAGGAAAAACTCCCTAGAAAGGCCAAAACCTAGGAAGAAACCTAGAGAGGAACCAGGCTATGAGGGGTGGCCAGTCCTCTTCTGGCTGTGCCGGGTGGAGATTATAACAGAACTATGCCAAGATGTTCAAAAATGTTCATAAGTGACAAGCATGGTCAAATAATAATCATGGATAATTTTCAGTTGGCTTTTCATAGCCGATCATTAAGAGTTGAAAAACAACAGGTCTGGGACAGGTGGCGGTTCCATAACCGCAGGCAGAACAGCTGAAACCGGAACAGCAGCAAGGCCAGGCGGACTGGGGACAGCAAGGAGCCACCACGCCCGGCAGTCCCGACGTATGGTCCCAGGGCTCAGGTCCTCCGAGAGAAAGAGAGAGAGAAGGAGAAAATTAGAGAGAGCCAAGATTTTCAAAATGTTCATAAATGACAAGCATGGTCAAATAATAATCAGGAATAAAAGTCAGTTGGCTTTTCATAGCCGATCATTAAGAGTTGAAAACAGCAGGTCTGGGACAGGTAGGGGTTCCGTAACCGCAGGCAGAACAGTTGAAACTGGAATAGCAGCAAGGCCAGGTGGACTGGGGACAGCAGGGAGTCGTCATGCCCGGTAGTCCTGACGTATGGTCCTAGGGCTCAGGTTCTCAGAGAGAGAGAAAGAAAGAGAGAACGAGAGAATTAGAGAAAGCATACTTAAATTCACACAGGACACTGGATAAGACAGGAGAAGTACTCCAGGTATAACCAACTGACCCTAGCCCCCCAACACAAACTACTGCAGCATAAATACTGGAGGCTGAGACAGGAGCGGTCAGGAGACACTGTGGCCCCATCCGAAGATAACCCCGGACAGGGCCAAATAGGAATGATATAACCCCACCCACTTTGCCAAAGCACAGCCCCCGCACCACTAGAGGGATATCTTCAACCACCAACTTACAATCCTGAGACAAGACTGAGTTTAGCCCACAAAGGTCTCCACCACGGCACAAACCAAGGGGGGGCGCCAACCCAGACAGGAAGATCACGTCAGTAACTCAACCCACTCAAGTGACGCACCCCTCCCAGGGACGGCATGAAAGAGCACCAGTAAGCCAGTGACTCAGCCCCTGCAATAGGGTTAGAGGCAGAGAATCCCAGTGGATAGAGGGGAACCGGCCAGGCAGAGACAGCAGAGACAACACATAGTTACACATGGAGTAAAACAAACATACAGTCAATAATACAGTGAAAAGTAAGTCTATATACAATGTGAGCAAGTGAGGTGAGATAAGAGAGGTGAAGGCAAACAAAATATATATATAAATAAAAATATAAAAAGGCCATGGTGGCGAAGTAAATACAATATAGCAAGTAAAAAAAACACTGGAATGGTTGGTTTGCAGTGGAAGAAGGTACAAAGTAGAGATAGAAATAATGGGGTGCAAAGGAGCAAAATAAATAAATACAGTAGGTAAAGAGGTAGTTGTTTGGGCTAAATTATAGATGGGCTATGTACAGGTGCAGTAATCTATGAGCTGCTCTGACAGCTGGTGCTTAAAGCTAGTGAGGGAGATAAGTGTTTCCAGTTTCAGAGATTTTTGTAGTTCGTTCCAGTCATTGGCAGCAGAGAACTGGAAGGAGAGGCGGCCAAAGGAAGAATTGGTTTTGGGGGTGACCAGAGAGATATACCTGCTGGAGCGCGTGCTACAGGTAGGTGCTGCTTTGGTGACCAGCGAGCTGAGATAAGGGGGGACTTTACCTAGCAGGGTTTTGTAGATGACCTGGAGCCAGTGGGTTTGGCGACGAGTATGAAGCGAGGGCCAGCCAACGAGAGCGTACAGGTCGCAGTGGTGGGTAGTATATGGGGCTTTGGTGACAAAACGAATGGCACTGTGATAGACTGCATCCAATTTATTGAGTAGGGTTTTGGAGGCTATTTTGTAAATGACATCACCGAAGTCGAGGATTGGTAGGATGGTCAGTTTTACAAGGGTATGTTTGGCAGCATGAGTGAAGGATGCTTTGTTGCGGAATAGGAAGCCAATTCTAGATTTAACTTTGGATTGGAGATGTTTGATGTGAGTCTGGAAGGAGAGTTTACAGTCTAACCAGACACCTAGGTATTTGTAGTTGTCCGCATATTCTAAGTCAGAGCCGTCCAGAGTAGTGATGTTGGACAGGCGGGCAGGTGGAGGCAGCGATCGGTTGAAGAGCATGCATTTAGTTTTACTTGTATTTAAGAGCAATTGGAGGCCACGGAAGGAGAGTTGTATGGCATTGAAGCTCGCCTGGAGGGTTGTTAAGACAGTGTCAAAAGAAGGGCCAGAAGTATACAGAATAGTGTCGTCTGCGTAGAGGTGGATCAGAGACTCACCAGCAGCAAGAGCGACATCATTGATGTATACAGAGAAGAGAGTCGGTCCAAGAATTGAACCCCGTGGCACCCCCATAGAGACTGCCAGAGGCCCGGACAACAGACCCTCCGATTTGACACACTGAACTCGATCAGAGAAGTAGTTGGTGAACCAGGCGAGGCAATCATTAGAGAAACCAAGGCTGTCGAGTCTGTCGATGAGGATGTGGTGATTGACAGAGTCAAAAGCCTTGGCCAGGTCAATGAATATGGCTGCACAGTACTGTTTCCTATCGATAGCGGTTAAGATATCGTTTATGACCTTGAGCGTGGCTGAGGTGCACCCATGACCAGCTCTGAAACCAGATTGTATAGCGGAGAAGGTATGGTGGGATTCGAAATGGTCGGTAATCTGTTTGTTGACTTGGCTTTCGAAGACCTTAGAAAGGCAGGGTAGGATAGATATAGGTCTGTAGCTGTTTGGGTCAAGAGTGTCCCCCCCCCTTTGAAGAGGGGGGTAACCGCAGCTGCTTTCCAATCTTTGGGAATCTCAGACGACACGAAAGAGAGGTTGAAAAGGCTGGTAATAGGGGGGGGGGGCAACAATTTCAGCAGATAGTTTTAGAAAGAAAGGGTCCAGATTATCTAGCCCGGCTGATTTGTAAGGGTCCAGATTTTGCAGCTCTTTCAGAACATCAGCTGACTGTATTTGGGAGAAAGAGAAATGGGGAAGGTGTGGGCGAGTAGCAGAGGGGAGGGTAGTGCTGTTGACCGGGGTAGGGGTAGCCAGGTGGAAAGCATGGCCAGCCGTAGAAAAATGCTTATTGAAATTCTCAATTACAGTGGATTTGTCGGTGGTGACAGTGTTTCCTATCTTCAGTGCAGTTGGAAGCTGGGTGGAGGTGTTCTTATTCTCCATGGACTTTACAGTGTCCCAGAACTTTTTTGAGTTTGTGTTGCAGGAAGCAAATTTCTGCTTGAAAAAGCTAGCCTTGGCTTTTCTAACTGCCTGTGTATATTGGTTTCTAGCTTCCCTGAAAAGCTGCATATCACGGGGGCTGTTCGATGCTAATGCAGAACGCCATAGGATGTTTTTCTATTGGTTAAGGGCAGTCAGGTCAGGAGAGAACCAAGGGCTATATCTGTTCCTGGTTCTAAATTTCTTGAATGGGGCATGCTTATTCAAGATGGTGAGGAAGGCATTTAAAAAAAATATCCAGGCATCCTCTACTGACGGGATGAGATCAATATCCTTCCAGGATACCTCGGCCAGGTCGATTAGAAAGGCCTGCTCGCTGAAGTGTTTCAGGGAGCGTTTGACAGTGATGAGTGGAGGTCGTTTGACCGCTGACCCATTACGGATGCAGGCAATGAGGCAGTGATCGCTGAGATCTTGGTTGAAAACAGCAGAGGTGTATTTGTAGGGCAAGTTGGTTAGGATGATATCTATGAGGGTACCCGTGTTTACGGGATTGGGGTGGTACCTGGTAGGTTCATTGATAATTTGTGTGAGATTGAGGGCATCAAGCTTAGATTGTAGGATGGCTGGGGTGTTAAGCATGTTCCAATTTAGGTCGCCTAGCAGCACGAGCTCTGAAGATAGATGGGGGGCAATCAGTTCACATATGGTGTCCAGAGCACAGCTGGTGGCAGAGGGTGGTCTATAGCAGGCGGCAACAGTGAGAGACTTGTTTTTAGAGAGGTGGATTTTTAAAAGTAGAAGTTCAAATTGTTTGGGAACAGACCTGGATAGTAAAACAGAGTGTGCTAAAGCAGTGAACAAAACAAACTTAGGGAGGAGGCTTCTAATGTTAACATGCATGAAACCAAGGCTATTACGGTTACAGAAGTCATCTAAAGAGAGCGCCTGGGGAATAGGAGTGGAGCTAGGTACTGCAGGGCCTGGGTTCACCTCTACATCACCAGAGGAACAGAGGAGGAGTAGGATAAGGGTACGGCTAAAAGCTATGAGAGTTGGTCGTCTAGAACGTCTAGAACAGAGAGTAAAAGGAAGTTTCTGGGGGTGATAAAATAGCTTCAAGGAATAATTTACAGACAAAGGTATGGTAGGATGTGAATACAGTGGAGGTAAACCTAGGTATTGAGTGATGATGAGAGAGATATTGTCTCTAGAAACATCATTGAAACCAGGTGATGTCATCGCATATGTGGGTGGTGGAACTGAAAGGTTGGATATATAGTGAGCAGGGCTAGAGGCTCTACAGTGAAATTAGCCAATAAACACTAACCGGAACAGCAATGGACAAGGCATATTTACATTAAGGAGAGGCATGCTTAATCGAGTGATCATAAGGGTCCAGTGAGTAGAGGTTGGCTGGGGTCACGGCGATCCAGACAGCTGGCCGGGTAGCTGGCTATCGGTAGCAAGATAACATAGGATGGAGGTCTATTTTTTTATTTTTTTATTTTTTTGTCACCTCGTGCGTTTCCGTCGGTAGATTAGTGGGGTTCCGTGTGGTAGAGGGGATCGATCCAATTGGCAAAATAGATATAGTGACCCAAGAAAGAAAATAAAAATTGTCCGGTATACTTATTCAGATAGCAGCCGATAAGACAGCTAATGATTAGCAGATGGGTATTCGGAAACGTCGCAATGGAAAGCCTGTTGAAAGCACCTCGGACAATTACGTCGGCAGACCAGTCGTGATGGATCGGCGGGGCTCCGTGTCGGCAATAAAGGGTCCAGTCCAATTGGCAAAAGAGGTATTGTAGCCCAAGAATTCGCTGGTAGACCTCTTCGGCAAGTCGGCAGATGGGCCTAGCTCGAGGCTAGCTCAAGGCTAACTGGTGCTTGTTTCGGGACAGAGGTGTTAGCCAGTAGTAGCCACTCGGTTGCAGCTAGCTAGATGCGATGATCCGGTGTAATTGTCCAGAGCTTGCGTCAGGAATCCGGTGATGTGGTAGAGAAAAAGCAGTCATATATGCTCTGGGTTGATATCGCGCCTGCAGACTGGCAGGTATTGGCCCTAGCTGAAGCTGGCTGGTGTCCGAGTTAAGGGTGAAGACCGCAGCAGTGGCTAACTGACTGCTAGCTAGTAGCTAGTTATCTGGCTAGCTTCTGATTGGGGTTACGGTTCTAAAGTATAAAAAAAATAGCAGATCCGTACCACATTGGGTGAGGCGGGTTGCAGGAATGTATATTCAGTTCCTAGATGGAAAGTTAAATTAAAATGTATACGAAAAATACAAGGACTATTTACGCGTGACAAGACGGGACAAGACAAACACACGTCCGACTGCTACGCCATCTTGGATTTTATGTGGGTAGGTTTCTGCGGTCTTATTGTCAGGACCGGCCAGGGGAGTGGGCGGTGTTCGTGCCCTGGGCCGAGATCCCTCAGAACTCGCTCCGCCACTCCTCCACTAACCTCTCGCCCTTCCAGTGCGTACTGGGATACCCACCGGTTCTGGTGCCTTGGCATCAAAGTCAGACCGAGGCGCCTGCGGTGGACGATTGGTTCAGACGCGCGGAGGAGACCTGGGACGCCGCCCATATTCACCTCCAGCTTGCCGTGCTGCGCCAGAAGGCCAGCGTAGACCGTCAACGCGGTGTTCACACCGGGGGGACCGGGTCTGGCTCTCGAAACCTGTCCCTCCGCCTGCCCTGCCGGAAGCTGGGCCCGCGGTTTGTGGGGCCATTTAAAGTTCTGAGGAGACTGAACGAGGTTAGTTACCGGTTACAGCTTCCCCCCGATTACCGTATTAACCCCTTGTTCCATGTGTCTCTCCTCAGGCCGGTGGTGGCTGGCCCGCTCCAGGAGTCTGAGGTGCGGGAGGTTTCTCCGCCCCCTCTGGACATCGAGGGGGCCCCGGCATATTCCGTTCACTCCATACTGGATTCGAGGCGTCGGGCGAGGGGCCTTCAGTACCTTGTGGACTGGTAGGGGTACGGTCCGGAGGAGAGATGCTGGGCCCCGGGGGAGGACGTTTTGGACCCTTCTATGCTGCGGGAGTTCCACCGTCTTCGCCCGGATCGCCCTGCACCTTGCCCTCCGGGTCGTCCCTGAGGCCGGTGTCGGTGCGCTGCTGGAGCTGCGCATCAAGGGGGGATACTGTCACGACTTCCGCCGAAGTCGGTCCCTCTCCTTGTTCGGGCGGCGTTCGGCGGTCGACGTCGCCGGTCTTCTAGCCATCGCCGCTCCACCTTTCATTTTCCATGTGTTTGTCTCGTTTTCCCGCACACCTGGTTCACATTCCCTCATCAGACTAAATGTATATTACCCTTTGTTTCCCCCATGTCTGTGTGTGGGATTGTTATTTGTGTAGGGTGTTACGCTACAGGCTGGCTTGCGCTAGGTTTGTTTACATTTACATTTACATTTAAGTCATTTAGCAGACGCTCTTATCCAGAGCGACTTACAAATTGGTGCATTCACCTAATGACATCCAGTGGAACAGCCACTTTACAATAGTGCATCTAAATCTTTTAAGGGGGGGGGGGGGCAGAAGGATTGCTTTATCCTAGGTATTCCTTGAAGAGGTGGGGTTTCAGGTGTCTCCGGAAGGTAGTGATTGACTCCGCTGTCCTGGCGTCGTGAGGGAGTTTGTTCCACCATTGGGGTGCCAGAGCAGCGAACAGTTTTGACTGGGCTGAGCGGGAACTGTACTTCCTCAGTGGTAGGGAGGCGAGCAGGCCAGAGGTGGATGAACGCAGTGCCCTTGTTTGGGTGTAGGGCCTGATCAGAGCCTGAAGGTACTGAGGTGCCGTTCCCCTCACAGCTCCGTAGGCAAGCACCATGGTCTTGTAGCGGATGCGAGCTTCAACTGGAAGCCAGTGGAGAGAGCGGAGGAGCGGGGTGACGTGAGAGAACTTGGGAAGGTTGAACACCAGACGGGCTGCGGCGTTCTGGATGAGTTGTAGGGGTTTGATGGCACAGGCAGGGAGCCCAGCCAACAGCGAGTTGCAGTAATCCAGACGGGAGATGACAAGTGCCTGGATTAGGACCTGCGCCGCTTCCTGTGTGAGGCAGGGTCGTACTCTGCGGATGTTGTAGAGCATGAACCTACAGGAACGGGCCACCGCCTTGATGTTAGTTGAGAACGACAGGGTGTTGTCCAGGATCACGCCAAGGTTCTTAGCGCTCTGGGAGGAGGACACAATGGAGTTGTCAACCGTGATGGCGAGATCATGGAACGGGCAGTCCTTCCCCGGGAGGAAGAGCAGCTCCGTCTTGCCGAGGTTCATCTTGAGGTGGTGATCCGTCATCCACACTGATATGTCTGCCAGACATGCAGAGATGCGATTCGCCACCTGGTCATCAGAAGGGGGAAAGGAGAAGATTAATTGTGTGTCGTCTGCATAGCAGTGATAGGAGAGACCATGTGAGGTTATGACAGAGCCAAGTGACTTGGTGTATAGCGAGAATAGGAGAGGGCCTAGAACAGAGCCCTGGGGGACACCAGTGGTGAGAGCGCGTGGTGAGGAGACAGATTCTCGCCACGCCACCTGGTAGGAGCGACCTGTCAGGTAGGACGCAATCCAAGCGTGGGCCGCGCCGGAGATGCCCAACTCGGAGAGGGTGGAGAGGAGGATCTGATGGTTCACAGTATCGAAGGCAGCCGATAGGTCTAGAAGGATGAGAGCAGAGGAGAGAGAGTTAGCTTTAGCAGTGCGGAGCAGTGCCTCCGTGATACAGAGAAGAGCAGTTTCAGTTGAGTGACTAGTCTTGAAACCTGACTGATTTGGATCAAGAAGGTCATTCTGAGAGAGATAGCAGGAGAGCTGGCCAAGGACGGCACGTTCAAGAGTTTTGGAGAGAAAAGAAAGAAGGGATACTGGTCTGTAGTTGTTGACATCGGAGGGATCGAGTGTAGGTTTTTTCAGAAGGGGTGCAACTCTCGCTCTCTTGAAGACGGAAGGGACGTAGCCAGCGGTCAAGGATGAGTTGATGAGCGAGGTGAGGTAAGGGAGAAGGTCTCCGGAAATGGTCTGGAGAAGAGAGGAGGGGATAGGGTCAAGCGGGCAGGTTGTTGGGCGGCCGGCCGTCACAAGACGCGAGATTTCATCTGGAGAGAGAGGGGAGAAAGAGGTCAAAGCACAGGGTAGGGCAGTGTGAACAGAACCAGCGGTGTCGTTTGACTTAGCAAACGAGGATCGGATGTCGTCGACCTTCTTTTCAAAATGGTTGACGAAGTCGTCTGCAGAGAGGGAGGAGGGGGGGGGGAGGGGGAGGAGGATTCAGGAGGGAGGAGAAGGTGGCAAAGAGCTTCCTAGGGTTAGAGGCAGATGCTTGGAATTTAGAGTGGTAGAAAGTGGCTTTAGCAGCAGAGACAGAAGAGGAAAATGTAGAGAGGAGGGAGTGAAAGGATGCCAGGTCCGCAGGGAGGCGAGTTTTCCTCCATTTCCGCTCGGCTGCCCGGAGCCCTGTTCTGTGAGCTCGCAATGAGTCGTCGAGCCACGGAGCGGGAGGGGAGGACCGAGCCGGCCTGGAGGATAGGGGACATAGAGAGTCAAAGGATGCAGAAAGGGAGGAGAGGAGGGTTGAGGAGGCAGAATCAGGAGATAGGTTGGAGAAGGTTTGGGCAGAGGGAAGAGATGATAGGATGGAAGAGGAGAGAGTAGCGGGGGAGAGAGAGCGAAGGTTGGGACGGCGCGATACCATCCGAGTAGGGGCAGTGTGGGAAGTGTTGGATGAGAGCGAGAGGGAAAAGGATACAAGGTAGTGGTCGGAGACTTGGAGGGGAGTTGCAATGAGGTTAGTGGAAGAACAGCATCTAGTAAAGATGAGGTCAAGCGTATTGCCTGCCTTGTGAGTAGGGGGGGAAGGTGAGAGGGTGAGGTCAAAAGAGGAGAGGAGTGGAAAGAAGGAGGCAGAGAGGAATGAGTCAAAGGTAGACATGGGGAGGTTAAAGTCACCCAGAACTGTGAGAGGTGAGCCGTCCTCAGGAAAGGAGCTTATCAAGGCATCAAGCTCATTGATGAACTCTCCAAGGGAACCTGGAGGGCGATAAATGATAAGGATGTTAAGCTTGAAAGGGCTGGTAACTGTGACAGCATGTAATTCAAAGGAGGCGATAGACAGATGGGTAAGGGGAGAAAGAGAGAATGACCACTTGGGAGAGATGAGGATCCCGGTGCCACCACCCCGCTGACCAGAAGCTCTCGGGGTGTGCGAGAACACGTGGGCAGACGAAGAGAGAGCAGTAGGAGTAGCAGTGTTATCTGTGGTGAGCCATGTTTCCGTCAGTGCCAAGAAGTCGAGGGACTGGAGGGACGCATAGGCTGAGATGAGCTCTGCCTTGTTGGCCGCGGATCGGCAGTTCCAGAGGCTGCCGGAGACCTGGAACTCCACGTGGGTCGTGCGGGCTGGGACCACCAGGTTAGGGTGGGCGCGGCCACGCGGTGTGAAGCGTTTGTATGGTCTGTGCAGAGAGGAGAGAACAGGGATAGACAGACACATAGTTGACAGGCTACAGAAGAGGCTACGCTAAAGCAAAGGAGATTAGAATGACAAGTGGGCTACACGTCTCGAATGTTCAGAAAGTTAAGCTTACGTTGCAAAAAATAAAAATAAAATAAAAGATCTGATTGACTAAAATGATATAGTACTGCTGGCTGGTGAAGTAGCCTGGCTAGCAGTGGCTGCGTTGTTGAAAGTGAAGCTGGCTAGGTGACCTCGACAATTTCTCTAAATTTCTCTAAACTACACAATTATCATGGATACAAGGACAGCAAAGACAACTAGCTAACACTACGCTAATCAAGTCGTTCCGTTGTAATGTAAGTTTCTACAGTGCTGCTATTCGGTAGAAGTTGGCTAGCTAGCAGTGTTGGCTAGGTAGGAGGACGGCAGCGCGGCAGGCGAAAATAGCTGGCTAGCTAACCGATAATTACTCAAAGCTACACAATTATCTTAGATACAAAGATAGCAAAGAAAACTATGTAGCTAGCTAACACTACACAAATCAAGTCGTTCCGTTGTAACGTAATTTCAAACCTAGGTTGTTTGTTTTGTTTAATCCGGTTCATGTTACTGTGGTTGTGCTTTGTGCTGCCTCACCTGTGCCTTTGGGCCAGGGAGTATATTAAAGTTCTCCTGTTATCACCCATCTCTGCTCTCCTGCGCCTGACTTCCCGGCAACCAGTTGCTCACCCTGTTACACTGTGACTTTACATTACACCCCTGATATCCTCGCTGATTTCACCACTGTATCATTTATCATATTATAGTTCCCTAGGTGCCCTAGGATTGAGAGTCCTTACCATCGTGCTATAGTTCCCTAGGTGCCCTAGGATTGAGAGTCCTGTCCATCGTGTTATAGTTCCCTAGGTACCCTAGTATTGAGAGGCCTTACCATCGTGCTATAGTTCCCTAGGTGCCCTAGGATTGAGAGTCCTGTCCATCGTGCTATAGTTCCCTAGGTGCCCTAGGATTGAGAGGCTTTACCATCGTGCTATAGTTCCCTAGGTGCTCTAGGATTGAGAGGCCTGTCCATCGTGCTATAGTTCCCTAGGTGCTCTAGGATTGAGAGGCCTGTCCATCATGCTATAGTTCCCTAGGTGCTCTAGGATTGAGAGGCCTGTCCATCATGCTATAGTTCCCTAGGTGCCCTAGGATTGAGAGGCCTTACCATCGTGCTATAGTTCCCTAGGTGCTCTAGGATTGAGAGGCCTGTCCATCGTGCTATAGTTCCCTAGGTGCTCTAGGATTGAGAGGCCTGTCCATCATGATATAGTTCCCTAGGTGCTCTAGGATTGAGAGGCCTGTCCATCATGCTATAGTTCCCTAGGTGCTCTAGGATTGAGAGGCCTGTCTTGTTGGTTTCTAGAACTCAGCTGCAGTAGCACACTTAGAACAGCAGGTGGCAGTGTCATAAAACATTTTGGAGCATCTGTGGATTAAACATGGACTTTATTAAGTGACCACATTAGTTTGATTAGAAGAGCCCAGACACTCCAGAGACCTTGTCAGGCTGCAGAGCTTCAACAGAATATTAATCTTCATGTAACAAAACCTTCATCACATCTACTACAATGAGATTTGTTGTAGTATACTTAGAAAATGTAGTACAAAGCTAATACAAAGACAACACAATGGCCTTAGACTTTTCCCAATGACAGAAGGTTACCTAAAGGACAGTCAATATCCATAATAAATTACTGTATTGTTGGGTTCAGAGCTTTCAAGAAAGGCATTTCACTGTACTTGTGCAAGTGACATTAAAACGTAATCATAAAACTAATCATGAAAGATCTTTTTTTTTTTAGAGTATGATTTGGGCTTGATGATCTGTTGAGGGTTACGGCTGCGGCGAGATACCAGACCCAGTCTCAGAGATGGCTAATTGTGGAGATACCAGACCCGGTCTCAGAGATGGCTAATTGTGGAGATACCAGACCCGGTCTCAGGGATGGCTATATGTGGAGATCCCAGACCCGGTCTGAGGGATGGCTAAATGTGGAGATACCAGACCAGGTCTCAGGGATGGTTAAATGTAGAGATACCAGACCCGGTCTCAGGGATGGTTAAATGTGGAGATACCAGACCCGGTCTCAGGGATGGTTAAATGTGGAGATACCAGACCCGGTCTCAGAGATGGCTAAATGTGGAGATACCAGACCCGGTCTCAGAGATGGCTAAATGTGGAGATACCAGACTCGGTCTCAGAGATGGCTAAATGTGGAGATACCAGACCCGGTCTCAGAGATGGCTAATTGTGGAGATACCAGACCCGGTCTCAGAGATGGCTAAATGTGGAGATACCAGACCCGGTCTCAGGGTGGCTAAATGTGGAGATACCAGACCCGGTCTCAGGGATGGTTAAATGTGGAGATACCAGACCCGGTCTCAAGGATGGCTAAATGTGGAGATACCAGACCCGGTCTCAGTGATGGCTAAATGTGGAGATACCAGACCCGGTCTCAGAGATGGCTAAATGTGGAGATACCAGACCCGGTCTCAGAGATGGCTAAATGTGGAGATACCAGACCCGGTCTCAGAGATGACTAAATGTGGAGATACCAGACCCGGTCTCAGAGATGGCTAATTGTGGAGATATCAGACCCGGTCTCAGAGATGACTAAATGTGGAGATACCAGACCCGGTCTCAGGGTGGCTAAATGTGGAGATTCCAGACCCGGTCTCAGGGATGGCTAAATGTGGAGATACCAGACCCGGTCTCAGAGATGGTTAAATGTGGAGATACCAGACCCGGTCTCAGGGTGGCTAAATGTGGAGATACCAGACCCGGTCTCAGGGTGGCTAAATGTGGAGATACCAGACCCGGTCTCAGGGATGGCTAAATGTGTAGATACCAGACCCGGTCTCAGAGATGGCTAAATGTGGAGATACCAGACCCGGTCTCAGAGATGGCTAAATGTGGAGATACCAGACCCGGTCTCAGGGTGGCTAAATGTGGAGATACCAGACCCGGTCTCAGAGATGGCTAAATGTGGAGATACCAGACCCGGTCTCAGAGATGGCTAAATGTGGAGATACCAGACCCGGTCTCAGAGATGGTTAAATGTGGAGATACCAGACCCGGTCTCAGGGTGGCTAAATGTGGAGATACCAGACCCGGTCTCAGGGTGGCTAAATGTGGAGATACCAGACCTGGTCTCAGGGATGGTTAAATGTGGAGATACCAGACCCGGTCTCAGAGATGGCTAAATGTGGAGATACCAGACCCGGTCTCATGGTGGCTAAATGTGGAGATTACAGACCCGGTCTCAGGGTGGCTAAATGTGGAGATACCAGACCCGGTCTCAGGGATGGCTAAATGTGGAGATACCAGACCCGGTCTCAGAGATGGCTAAATTTGGAGATACCAGACCCGGTCTCAGGGTGGCTAAATGTGGAGATACCAGACCCGGTCTCAGGGTGGCTAAATGTGGAGATACCAGACCCGGTCTCAGAGATGACTAAATGTGGAGATACCAGACCCGGTCTCAGAGATGGCTAAATGTGGAGATACCAGACCCGGTCTCAGAGATGGTTAAATGTGGAGATACCAGACCCGGTCTCAGGGTGGCTAAATGTGGAGATACCAGACCCGGTCTCAGGGTGGCTAAATGTGGAGATACCAGACCCGGTCTCAGGGATGGCTAAATGTGGAGATACCAGACCCGGTCTCAGAGATGGCTAAATATGGAGATACCAGACCCGGTCTCAGAGATGGCTAAATGTGGAGATACCAGACCCGGTCTCAGAGATGGCTAAATGTGGAGATACCAGACCCGGTCTCAGGGATGGCTAAATGTGGAGATACCAGACCCGGTCTCAGGGTGGCTAAATGTGGAGATACCAGACCCGGTCTCAGAGATGGCTAAATGTGGAGATACCAGACCCGGTCTCAGAGATGGCTAAATGTGGAGATACCAGACCCGGTCTCAGAGATGGTTAAATGTGGAGATACCAGACCCGGTCTCAGAGATGGTTAAATGTGGAGATACCAGACCCGGTCTCAGGGTGGCTAAATGTGGAGATACCAGACCCGGTCTCAGGGTGGCTAAATGTGGAGATACCAGACCCGGTCTCAGGGATGGTTAAATGTGGAGATACCAGACCCGGTCTCAGAGATGGCTAAATGTGGAGATACCAGACCCGGTCTCATGGTGGCTAAATGTGGAGATACCAGACCCGGTCTCAGGGTGGCTAAATGTGGAGATACCAGACCCGGTCTCAGGGATGGCTAAATGTGGAGATACCAGACCCGGTCTCAGAGATGGCTAAATTTGGAGATACCAGACCCGGTCTCAGGGTGGCTAAATGTGGAGATATCAGACCCGGTCTCAGGGATGGTTAAATGTGGAGATACCAGACCCGGTCTCATAGATGTCTAAATGTGGAGATACCAGACCCGGTCTCAGGGTGGCTAAATGTGGAGATACCAGACCCGGTCTCAGAGATGACTAAATGTGGAGATACCAGACCCGGTCTCAGAGATGGCTAAATGTGGAGATACCAGTCCCGGTCTCAGAGATGGCTAAATGTGGAGATACCAGACCCGGTCTCAGGGTGGCTAAATGTGGAGATACCAGACCCGGTCTCAGGGATGGCTAAATGTGGAGATACCAGACCCGGTCTCAGAGATGGCTAAATGTGGAGATACCAGACCCGGTCTCAGGCGTGGCTAAATGTGGAGATACCAGACCCGGTCTCATGGTGGCTAAATTTGGAGATACCAGACCCGGTCTCAGGGATGGCTAAATGTGGAGATACCAGACCCGGTCTCAGAGATGGCTAAATGTGGAGATACCAGACCCGGTCTCAGGGTGGCTAAATGTGGAGATACCAGACCCGGTCTCAGGGATGGCTAAATGTGTAGATACCAGACCCGGTCTCAGAGATGGCTAAATGTGGAGATACCAGACCCGGTCTCAGAGATGGCTAAATGTGGAGATACCAGACCCGGTCTCAGGGATGGCTAAATGTGGAGATACCAGACCCGGTCTCAGGGATGGCTAAATGTGGAGATACCAGACCCGGTCTCAGAGATGGCTAAATGTGGAGATACCAGACCCGGTCTCAGAGATGGCTAAATGTGGAGATACCAGACCCGGTCTCAGAGATGGCTAAATGTGGAGATACCAGACCCGGTCTCAGAGATGGTTAAATGTGGAGATACCAGACCCGGTCTCAGGGTGGCTAAATGTGGAGATACCAGACCCGGTCTCAGAGATGGCTAAATGTGGAGATACCAGACCCGGTCTCAGAGATGGCTAAATGTGGAGATACCAGACCCGGTCTCAGAGATGGTTAAATGTGGAGATACCAGACCCGGTCTTAGGGTGGCTAAATGTGGAGATACCAGACCCGGTCTCAGGGTGGCTAAATGTGGAGATACCAGACCCGGTCTCAGGGATGGCTAAATGTGGAGATACCAGACCCGGTCTCAGAGATGGCTAAATGTGGAGATACCAGACCCGGTCTCATGGTGGCTAAATGTGGAGATACCAGACCCGGTCTCAGGGTGGCTAAATGTGGAGATACCAGACCCGGTCTCAGGGATGGCTAAATGTGGAGATACCAGACCCGGTCTCAGAGATGGCTAAATGTGGAGATACCAGACCCGGTCTCATGGTGGCTAAATGTGGAGATACCAGACCCGGTCTCAGGGATGGCTAAATGTGGAGATACCAGACCCGGTCTCAGAGATGGCTAAATGTGGAGATACCAGACCCGGTCTCAGGGTGGCTAAATGTGGAGATACCAGACCCGGTCTCAGAGATGACTAAATGTGGAGATACCAGACCCTGTCTCAGAGATGGCTAAATGTGGAGATACCAGACCCGGTCTCAGAGATGGCTAAATGTGGAGATACCAGACCCGGTCTCAGGGTGGCTAAATGTGGAGATACCAGACCCGGTCTCAGGGATGGCTAAATGTGGAGATACCAGACCCGGTCTCAGAGATGGCTAAATGTGGAGATACCAGACCCGGTCTCAGGGGTGGCTAAATGTGGAGATACCAGACCCGGTCTCATGGTGGCTAAATGTGGAGATACCAGACCCGGTCTCAGGGATGGCTAAATGTGGAGATACCAGACCCGGTCTCAGAGATGGCTAAATGTGGAGATACCAGACCCGGTCTCAGGGTGGCTAAATGTGGAGATACCAGACCCGGTCTCAGGGATGGCTAAATGTGTAGATACCAGACCCGGTCTCAGAGATGGCTAAATGTGGAGATACCAGACCCGGTCTCAGAGATAGCTAAATGTGGAGATACCAGACCCGGTCTCAGGGTGGCTAAATGTGGAGATACCAGACCCGGTCTCAGGGTGGCTAAATGTGGAGATACCAGACCCGGTCTCAGGGATGGCTAAATGTGGAGATACCAGACCCGGTCTCAGAGATGGCTAAATGTGGAGATACCAGACCCGGTCTCAGGGGTGGCTAAATGTGGAGATACCAGACCCGGTCTCATGGTGGCTAAATGTGGAGATACCAGACCCGGTCTCAGGGATGGCTAAATGTGGAGATACCAGACCCGGTCTCAGAGATGGCTAAATGTGGAGATACCAGACCCGGTCTCAGGGTGGCTAAATGTGGAGATACCAGACCCGGTCTCAGAGATGACTAAATGTGGAGATACCAGACCCTGTCTCAGAGATGGCTAAATGTGGAGATACCAGACCCGGTCTCAGAGATGGCTAAATGTGGAGATACCAGACCCGGTCTCAGGGTGGCTAAATGTGGAGATACCAGACCCGGTCTCAGGGATGGCTAAATGTGGAGATACCAGACCCGGTCTCAGAGATGGCTAAATGTGGAGATACCAGACCCGGTCTCAGGGGTGGCTAAATGTGGAGATACCAGACCCGGTCTCATGGTGGCTAAATGTGGAGATACCAGACCCGGTCTCAGGGATGGCTAAATGTGGAGATACCAGACCCGGTCTCAGAGATGGCTAAATGTGGAGATACCAGACCCGGTCTCAGGGTGGCTAAATGTGGAGATACCAGACCCGGTCTCAGGGATGGCTAAATGTGTAGATACCAGACCCGGTCTCAGAGATGGCTAAATGTGGAGATACCAGACCCGGTCTCAGAGATAGCTAAATGTGGAGATACCAGACCCGGTCTCAGGGTGGCTAAATGTGGAGATACCAGACCCGGTCTCAGGGTGGCTAAATGTGGAGATACCAGACCCGGTCTCAGGGATGGCTAAATGTGGAGATACCAGACCCGGTCTCAGAGATGGCTAAATGTGGAGATACCAGACCCGGTCTCAGGGGTGGCTAAATGTGGAGATACCAGACCCGGTCTCATGGTGGCTAAATGTGGAGATACCAGACCCGGTCTCAGGGATGGCTAAATGTGGAGATACCAGACCCGGTCTCAGAGATGGCTAAATGTGGAGATACCAGACCCGGTCTCAGGGTGGCTAAATGTGGAGATACCAGACCCGGTCTCAGGGATGGCTAAATGTGGAGATACCAGACCCGGTCTCAGAGATGGCTAAATGTGGGGATACCAGACCCGGTCTCAGGGATGGCTAAATGTGGAGATACCAGACCCGGTCTCAGAGATGGCTAAATGTGGAGATACCAGACCCGGTCTCAGAGATGGCTAAATGTGGAGATCCCAGACCCGGTCTCAGAGATGGCTAAATGTGGAGATACCAGACCCGGTCTCAGGTATATTTACTTTTAGTTTGTTGCCACTTACTTGTGGAATGATCTCCAAGGCTCTCTAAAGTTGTATGAATTGGTTCCTCTATGGCAAATTTAAAAAGGATGTTTGATTTGTTTTATAGGATTGTGTATATTAATGTTTATACTGTTTATACTGTGTTTCTACTGCGTATATTCATATGTATAGTGTATAATGATGTGTATAATGTATAATGTGTATATTAATGTTTATACTGTTGCGTATATTCATATGTATAGTGTATAATGATGTGTATAATATATATTGATATGTATATTGCTGTGTATATTATATATGAATGTGTATATTGACGTGTATAATGTATACCGATGTGTATAATGTATACTGATGTGTATATTGACGTGTGTAGTGTATAGTGATGTGTATATGGATGTGTATATTGATGTGTATAGTATATATTGATATGTATATTGCTGTGTATATTATATATTAATGTGTATATTGAATTGTATAGTGTATATATATGTGTATATTGATGTGTATAGTATGTATTGATGTGTATAGTGTATATTGATGTGCATAGTGTATATTGATGTATATAGTGTATATTTATGTGTATATTTATGTGTATACTGTATATGTATGTGTATATTGATGTGCACAGTGTATTTTTGTTTCTATAATTATGTGTATACTGTATTTTCATGTGTATATTCATGTGTATAGTGTATATTGATGTGTGTATTGATGTGTATAGTATATATTGATGTGTATAGTGTATAGTAATGTGTATATTGATGTGTATATTGTATATTTACGTGTATATTGATGTGTTTAGTGTTGTGTATATTGATGTGAATAGTATATATTGATGTGTATAATGTATGTTGATGTGTTTAGTGTATATTGATGTGTATAGTATATATTGATGTGTATACTGAAGTGTATACTGTATATTAATGTGTATATTGATGTGTATAGTGTAAAATGTATGTGTATATTGTGGTGTATATTGCTGTGTATAGTGTATATTGATGTGTATGTTGATGTGTATATTGATCTGTATAGTGTATATTGATGTGTATATTGATCTGTATAGTGTATATTGATGTGTATATTGATGTATATATTGATCTGTATAGTGTATATTGATGTGTATATTAATGTGTATAGTGTATATCGATGTGTATATTGTATATTAATGTGTATATTGATGTGTGTATTGTATTTTGATGTGTATATTGATCTGTATAGTGTATATTGATGTGTATATTGATGTGTACATTGATCTGTATAGTGTATATTGATGTGTATATTAATGTGTATAGTGTATATTGATGTGTATATTGTATATTAATGTGTATATTGATGTGTATAGTGTATATTGATGTGTATTTTGATGTGTATATTGATTTGTATAGTGTATATTGATGTGTATATTACTGTGTATAGTGTATATTGATGTGTATATTGTATATTAATGTGTATATTGATGTGTATAGTGTATATTGATCTGTATATTGATCTGTATAGTGTATATTGATGTGTATATTGATCTGTATCGTGTATTTTGATGTGTATATTGATCTGTATAGTGTATATTGATGTGTATATTAATGTGTATAGTGTATATTGATGTGTATATTGTATATTAATGTGTATATTGATGTGTATAGTGTATATTGATGTGTATATTGATCTGTATAGTGTATATTGATGTGTATATTAATGTGTATAGTGTATATCGATGTGTATATTGTATATTAATATGTATATTGATGTGTATAGTGTATTTTGATGTGTATATTGATCTGTATAGTGTATATTGATGTGTATATTGATCTGTATAGTGTATATTGATGTGTATATTACTGTGTATAGTGTATATTGATGTGTATATTGTATATTAATGTGTATATTGATGTGTATAGTGTATATTGATGTGTATATTGATGTGTATATTGATGTGTATATTGATCTGTATCGTGTATATTGATGTGTATATTAATGTGTATATTGTATATTAATGTGCATATTGATGTGTATAGTGTATATTGATGTTTATATTAATGTGTATAGTGATGTGTATAGTGTATATTGATGTGTATAGTGTATATTGATGTCTATATTGATGTGTATATTGATCTGTATAGTGTATATTGATGTGTATATTGATGTGTATATTGATCTGTATCGTGTATATTGATGTGTATATTAATGTGTATATTGTATATTAATGTGTATATTGATGTGTATAGTCTAAATTGTTGTGTAGATTGTTGTGTATATTGATGTGTATAGTGTATATTAATGTGCATGTTGATGTGTATAGTGTATTTTGATGTGTATATTGATGTGTGTACTGTATATGTATGTGTATATTGATGTATACAGTGACGTGTATAGTATATATTATTGTGTATAGTTTATATTGATGTGTAAATTGATGTGTATATTGTATATTTATGTGTATATTGATGTGTATAGTGTATATTGATGCGTATAGTGATGTTTATAGTGTATATTGATGTGTTTGATGTGTATACAGGCTCATCTGTGAAATAGACCTTGTTCTCAGCCTGACTCCCTTTTAAAATAAAGGTTAAATGATAAAATGTCCCTCCCTGTGTGCAGACCCTCGGGCCCCTTGTAGTTCGGTGCCAGCTGGATGTGGAATCCTAAACCTGCTGTCAATTCCCCCGCTCCCCTCAGCTCCAAGTCACCTGCCCCCTCAGCGAAAACCCCACTGACTCCCAGTCTCCCACAAAGGCACCAGGACAAAAACCAATGCTGCTTAAAACTTCTCAGAGCAAAACCCCTCTCCCACCTCTTACTCGCTCTCCCCCAGTCTATCTCCCTCTCCAACCTCTCTCTCTCTATCTCCCTCTCCCACTCCATCTCCCTCTCCCTCTCCCACTCCATCTCCCTCTCCAACCCCCCTCTCTCTCTCGCTCTCCCTCACTCCAATTCCATCTCCCTCTCCCACTCCATCTCCCTCTCCCACTCTATCTCTCCATCTCCCTCTCCCACTCTATCTCTCCATCTCCCACTCTATCTCTTCATCTCCCTCTCCCACTCTATCTCTACATCTCCCTCTCCCACTCCATCTCTCCATCTCCCTCTCCCACTCCATCTCCCTCTCCCACTCTATCTCTCCATCTCCCACTCTATCTCTTCATCTCCCTCTCCCACTCTATCTCTACATCTCCCTCTCCCACACTATCTCTCCATCTCCCTCTCCCACTCTATCTCTTCATCTCCCTCTCCCACTCTATCTCTACATCTCCCTCTCCCACTCCATCTCTCCATCTCCCTCTCCCACTCCATCTCCCTCTCCCACTCCATCTCTCCATCTCCCTCTCCCACTCCATCTCCCTCTCCCACTCCATCTCTCCATCTCCCTCTCCCACTCCATCTCCCTCTCCCACTCCATCTCCCTCTCCCACTCCATCTCCCTCTCCCACTCCATCTCCCTCTCCCACTCTATCTCTCCATCTCCCTCTCCCACTCCATCTCTCCATCTCCCTCTCCCACTCTATCACTCCATCTCCCTCTCCCACTCTATCTCTACATCTCCCTCTCCCACTCCATCTCTCCATTTCCCTCTCCCACTCTATCTTTCCATCTCCCTCTCTCACTCCATCTCTCCATCTCCCTCTCCCACTCCATTTCCCTCTCCCACTCCATCTCTCCATCTCCCTCTCCCACTCTATCACTCCATCTCCCTCTCCCAGATTCACCTCCCTCTCCCACTCTATCTCTCCATCTCCCTCTCCCAGATTCACCCCTCTCTCCCTCACTCCATCTCCCTCTTCCACCTCTCTCTCCCAGATTCACCCCTCTCTCCCTCACTCCATCTCCCTCTTCCACCTCTCTCTCCCCTTCCCAGATTCATCCCTCTGTCAGTAACAGCAGCTGTAGAATATGGTGGCTGACGATCCACATGCCTTCTGCAACAGAGGAGATTATGAACAGAGAATGAACAAGAGAGAGAGAGAGAGGGAAACGTTTGGTGACGTGTCTCTTCTCTGTAGCTAGTAATCAGGCGGTAATAACAGTCTGGCATTTGGAACCACATGAAAGTAAAGCGGAGAGAAAAGCAGGGGCTTTTGTGTGTTGGGGTGAAGAGGGGGTGAGGTGGGGGAGTCAAGGATGAGGTGGGGGAGGTGGGGTTGTGGTGGGTGAAGTGGGGGTGAGGTGGGGGAGTCAAGGATGAGGTGGGTGAGGTGGGGGAAGTGGGGGGTGGGTGGGTGAAGTGGGGGTGAGGTGGGGGGGGGGGGTTGTGGTGGGTGAAGTGGGGGTGAGGTGGGGGAGGCAGGGGGTGAGGTGGGGTTGTGGTGGGTGAAGTGGGGGTGAGGTCGGTGGTGAGGTGGGTGAGGTGGGGGAGGCAGGTGGTGAAGTGGGGTTGTGGTGGGTGAAGTGGGGGTGAGGTGGGGGGTGAGGTGGGGGGTGATAGGGGAGGTCACTCACCCTGCCAGTCATGCTTAGGGGGCATTAGGGGCTTTTAGAGGAGTTAACACACCGCTACAAGGGACTTTTTGTCCCCTGCCCCCTCCGCCCCCGTGCCAGCGCTGAAAATCAGCAACCCTGTCTCCCTTCGTCCCCCTTCCACCCCTCCTCCCCTCCCACCGTCCCGCGACACCCCCAAAAGCCAGAAAAAGGGGCATTCTCTCTCCCGGCATTTACTTTTCTCTTATTTCTTTCCTTTTTCATCTGGTGTTGATTCCCAGTCCAAATGGGTATGAATGATAATGAGATTGATTCTCAGCACCCCGGTCCTAATGGGTATGAATGACAATGAGTGGATGCTGCCTCAGTCCCATGCCTCTGAAACACACTGCGTAACGGACAACTCTCACTGACCGGATAGTTGCCTTTGGAACCATTATGTGATTTGTTTCTGGATACCAGTGACTCACACCATTTTGTTTCCACAAATCACTTGTTGTCACAAGTGTTGAGAGGCAGGAGGCAGTTGCAGGTTTATTTATTAAAGCACTATATATATACATTTAAGTCATTTAGCAGACGCTCTTATCCAGAGCGACTTACAAGTACATACATTCATACTTTTGTTGTACTGGTCCCCCGTGGGAATCGAACCCACAACCCTGGCGTTGCAAGCGCCATGCTCTACCAACTGAGCCACACAGGACCGGGATATAAAAGCGGGACAATACCCAAAGTGCAAAATATTACAGTTCTCAGGAAATATTATGAGAGATTCCTCTCAGGAAAACAAGCAGCATATACAATGACCGATAAAGACAGAGGGAGTATATATACAGTGATAGAGTGGGGATTGAAACCAGGTGTGTGTAATGATGATGACGAGACAAGTCCGGGGGTTGATGAGTGAAGGGCGTTTGCCAGCAGCAGGTTTCGGCATCAGCTAGAAGGCCGGCGACGCTGAACACCTGAGCTGGACAGGAGGGGGAGGCAAAGCGAGGGCTGGTGGGACAATTGTCCATTTTTAAATTAGAGTAATATTTCAGATTAACTCTGAGTCTTGGAGTGTTGCATATTTTTCAGCTTGTCTCAAATTTTATTTACTCTAGATTACCGGTACTGTATTTCATCTTTGGTTATATATATATTTTTTTATTAATTGTCAATTGTTCATATCTCCCTGTGTATCTGCCCTCTGTGTCTGTCTAGTGAATGATCTGTCTGATAGTGGGACTCTGACCCCTGACCCCGGCCACCTGGCCACCACAGTGTTTATCTATGTCCTGCTCAAGTTCCTCCAATGTGGAGGGAAAGGTGAGGAATGGAATTAATGTAACCTATTAATGCCTGTTAGCCATTGATGCCAACCTATTCATTTCTCTAAAAGTCTCTCACTGGCTGAATTTCACTGCTCTCGCTTTCTCTCCCTCCCTCTCCCTCTCTTTCCCTTCCTCACCCCTCTCTCTCTCTCTCTCTCTCCCTCTCTTTCTCTTCCTCACCCCTCTCTCTCTCCACCCTCCGTCTCTCCCTCCCTCTCCCTCTCTTTCTCTTCCTCACCCCTCTCTCTCTCCACCCTCCGTCTCTCCCTCCCTCTCCCTCTAAAGGCCTGGACACATTCTGAAATGGACCTGGGGCTTTCCCCATCTGGACACAGTATGCATAAATTAATGAGTAAAATATAGAGACCCCTTCCGAATTGACCCAAGGACAACTATACCCGTTCGGTATAGATTTGGTCAGATCCAGATCCAGTCCGATCCAACCCGAGTGAGGGAAGCAGCAGAAAAGTCCATTTTTAAATTACTTTAACAACCGGAGCTGATAAAGTGCAAGGGAGACGAGGAAGAGAGAGGTGACGCTCTAGCAGGGGCCGTGCTGTGTGTGTTGGCTACTTCCTGACGGGTCGCCCCCAGATGGTAAGGGTAGGCAACAAAAACATCTGTCACGTTGTTCCTCAACACTGGGGCCCCTCAGGGACGCGTGTTTAGTCCCCTCCTGTACTCCCTGTTCACACACTACTGCCAAGCACGACTCCAACACCATCATTAACTTTGCTGACGACACAACAGTGGTAGGCCTGATCACCGACAACGATGAGACAGCCTATAGGGAGGAGGTCAGAGACCTGGCAGTGTGGTCCCAGGACAACAACGTCTCCCTCAACGTGAGCAAGACAAAGGAGCTGATCGTGGACTATAGGAAAAGGAGGGCCAAACATGCCCCCATTAACATCGATGGGGCTGTAGTAGAGCGGGTCGAGAGTTTCAAGTTCCTTGGTGTCCACATCAAATCAAATCAAATTTATTTATATAGCCCTTCGTACATCAGCTGATATCTCAAAGTGCTGTACAGAAACCCAGCCTAAAACCCCAAACAGCAAGCAATGCAGGTGTAGAAGTATCACCAACAAACTATCATGGTCCAAACACACCAAGACAGTTGTGAAGAGGGCACGACAACACCTTTTCCCCCTCAGGAGACTGAAAAGATTTGTCATGGGTCCCCAGATCCTCAAAAAGTTCTACAGCTGCACCATCGAGAGCATCCTAACCGGTTGCATCACCGCCTGGTATGGCAACTGCTCGGCATCTGACCGTAAGGCACTATAGAGGGTAGTGCGTACGGCCCAGTACATCACTGAGGCCAAGCTTCCTGCCATCCTGGACCTCTATACCAGGCGGTGTCAGAGGAAGGCCACAAAAATTGTCAAAGACAACCAGACAACCAGACAGCTCTGATTGTTTTTTAGAATGGCTCCATATGCAGTAATGGTGTGCGTGTTGGCCCTGTTTGAAGGAGCAGGATGACGGGACACATTAAATAGTGTGTGTGTTGGCCCTGTTTGGAGGAGCAGGATGACGGGACACATTAAATAGTGTGTGTATTGGCCTTGTTTGAAGGAGCAGGATGACGGGACACATTAAATAGTGTGTGTGTTGGCCCTGTTTGGAGGAGCAGGATGACGGGACACATTAAATAGTGTGTGTATTGGCCTTGTTTGAAGGAGCAGGATGATGGGACACATTAAATAGTGTGCGTGTTGGCCCTGTTTGAAGGAGCAGGATGACGGGACACTATAATTAAATAGAATTTCTTATTTTGTTCGAATAGAATCCTTGATTAATCAAATCGGTAAAAATAAGAGTATAACTTGGGACTATCTCCTCATGAATCTTTACCACAGCACAGGCTCACCGTACTGCATATCACACAGCCCTAGATACCTTTCATTCAAATCAAACAGACAGAATCAATTGTTTTTGGGACATTTGAGGCAATTTGTGGTGATCCTACCCATAATAGTAATGGATGTAAAGGCTCATGGGAGAAAAGAACTCTGGGTACACACCGACTACTAAGCAGGAGCAATATGATTCAGCATCTGCCTCACAAATTACAGCCTATTCCTACATGGGCCCCGGTTAAAAGTTGACCGCTATATAGGTATGCTATTTGGTATTCAGTCAATGTCTCTCTGTGTCTGTCTCCTAACCAAGTCAAGCTGCCCCATGTGAATAAATCATTGAGAAAGGAAGGCTTGTAAATAATGAATAAATAACTTTTAGACTCTGCCTTTTTTTCTCTGATGTGTTGTCGTCAGGTCAGACACTCCATTTGCACGACTCTGTTCTCCATGGGGCAGAGAGGAGTTTGTTTGGTGCATTAAGTAATGTCATGGGGCAGTAGTAATGTCATGGTGCAGTAGTAATGTCATGGGGCAGTAGTAATGTCAGTAGTAATGTCATGGGGCAGTAGTAATGTCAGTAGTAATGTCATGGGGCAGTAGTAATGTCATGGGGCAGTAGTAATGTCATGGTGCAGTAGTAATGTCATGGGGCAGTAGTAATGTCAGTAGTAATGTCATGGGGCAGTAGTAATGTCAGTAGTAATGTCATGGGGCAGTAGTAATGTCATGGGGCAGTAGTAATGTCATGGTGCAGTAGTAATGTCATGGGTCAGTAGTAATGTCAGTAGTAATGTCATGGGGCAGTAGTAATGTCAGTAATAATGTCATGGGGCAGTTGTAATGTCATGGGGCAGTAGTAATGTCAGTAGTAATGTCATGGTGCAGTAGTAATGTCATGGGGCAGTAGTAATGTCATGGGGCAGTAGTAATGTCACGGGTCAGTAGTAATGTCATGGGGCAGTAGTAATGTCAGTAGTAATGTCATGGGGCAGTAGTAATGTCATGGGGCAGTAGTAATGTCAGTAGTAATGTCATGGGACAGTAGTAATGCCACGGGTCAGTAGTAATGTCATGGTGCAGTAGTAATGTCATGGGGCAGTAGTAATGTCATGGGGCAGTAGTAATGTCATGGTGCAGTAGTAATGTCATGGGGCAGTAGTAATGTCAGTAGTAATGTCATGGGGCAGTAGTAATGTCATGGGGCAGTAGTAATGTCATGGGGCAGTAGTAATGTCATGGGGCAGTAGTAATGTCATGGGGCAGTAGTAATGTCATGGGGCAGTAGTAATGTCATGGTTCAGTAGTAATGTCATGGTGCAGTAGTAATGTAATGGGGAAGTAGTAATGTCATGGTTCAGTAGTAATGCCATGGTGCAGTAGTAATGTCATGGGGCAGTAGTAATGTCATGGGGCAGTAGTAATGTCATGGGGCAGTAGTAATGTCATGTTGGCAGTAGTAATGTCACGGGGCAGTAGTAATGTCATGGTGCAGTAGTAATGTCAGTAGTAATGTCATGGGGCAGTAATAATGTCATGGTTCAGTAGTAATGTCATGGGGCAGTAGTAATGTCAGTAGTAATGTCATGGGGCAGTAGTAATGTCATGGTGTAGTAGTAATGTCAGTAGTAATGTCATGGGGCAGTAGTAATGTCATGGTTCAGTAGTAATGTCATGGGGCAGTAGTAATGTCATGGTGCAGTAGTAATGTCAGTAGTAATGTCATGGGGCAGTAGTCATGTCATGGTGCAGTAGTCATGTCATGGTGCAGTAGTAATGTCAGTAGTAATGTCATGGGGCAGTAGTCATGTCATGGTGCAGTAGTAATGTCAGTAGTAATGTCATGGGGCAGTAGTAATGCCATGGTGCAGTAGTAATGCCATGGTTCAGTAGTAATGTCATGGGGCAGTAGTAATGTCATGGTGCAGTAGTAATGTCAGTAGTAATGTCATGGGGCAGTAGTAATGTCATGGGGCAGTAGTAATGTCATGGGGCAGTAGTAATGTCATGGTGCAGTAGTAATGTCAGTAGTAATGTCATGGGGCAGTAGTCATGTCATGGTGCAGTAGTAATGTCAGTAGTAATGTCATGGGGCAGTAGTCATGTCATGGTGCAGTAGTAATGTCAGTAGTAATGTCATGCGGCAGTAGTAATGCCATGGTGCAGTAGTAATGCCATGGTTCAGTATGGGGCAGTAGTCATGTCAGTAGTAATGTCATGGGGAAGTAGTAATGCCATTGTGCAGTAGTATTGTCAGTAGTAATGTCATGGGGCAGTAGTAATGTCATTAGTAATGTCATGGGGCAGTAGTAATGCCATGGTGCAGTAGTAATGCCATGGTTCAGTAGTAATGTCATGGGGCAGTAATAATGTCATGGTTCAGTAGTAATGCCATGGGGCAGTAGTAATGGCAGTAGTAATGTCATGGTTCAGTAGTGATGTCATGGGGCAGTAGTAATGTCATGGGGCAGAAGAAATGTCATGGGGCAGTAGTAATGTCATGGGGCAGTAGAAATGTCATGGGGCAGTAGTAATGTCATGGTGCAGTAGTAATGTCAGTAGTAATGTCATGGGGCAGTAGTAATGTCATGGGGCAGTAGTAATGTCAGTAGTAATGTCATGGGGCAGTAGTAATGTCATGGGGCAGTAGTAATGTCATGGGACAGTAGAAATGTCATGGGGCAGTAGTAATGTCATGGGGCAGTAGTAATGTCATGGGGCAGTAGTAATGTCATGGTTCAGTAGTAATCTCATGGGGCAGTAGTAATGTCAGTAGGAATGTCAGTAGTAATGTCAGTAGTAATGTCATGGGGCAGTAGTAATGCCAGTAGCAATGTCAGTAGTATTGTCAGCAGTAATGTCATGGGGCAGTAGTAATGTCAGTAGTATTGTCAGTAGTAATGTCATGGGGAAGTAGTAATGTCAGTAGTAATGTCATGGGGCAGTAGTAATGTCAGTAGTAATGTCAGTAGTAATGTCATGGGGCAGTAGTAAAGTCAGTAGTAATATCAGTAGTAATGTCATGGGGCAGTAGTAATGTCAGTAGTAATGTCAGTACTAATGTCATGGGTCAGTAGTAATGTCAGTAGTAATGTCAGTAGTAATGTCATGGGGCAGTTGTAATGTCGGTAGTAATGTCAGTAGTAATGTCAGTAGTAATGTCATGGGGCAGTGTTAATGTCAGTAGTAATGTCATGGGGCAGTAGAAATGTCATGGGGCAGTAGAAATGTCAGTAGTAATGTCAGTAGTAATGTCATGGGGCAGTAGTAATGTCAGTAGTAATGTCAGTAGTAATGTCAGTGGTAATGTCATGGGGCAGTAGTAATGTCATGGGGCAGTAGTAATGTCATGGTTCAGTAGTAATGCCATGGTGCAGTAGTAAGGTCAGTAGTAATGTCATGGTGCAGTAGTAATGTCATGGTGCAGTAGTAATGTCATGGGGCAGTAGTAATGTCATGGGGCAGTAGAAATTTTCATGGTTCAGTAGTAATGTCATGGTGCAGTAGTAATGTCATGGTTCAGTAGTAATGCCATGGTGCAGTAGTAATGTCAGTAGTAATGTCATGGTGCAGTAGTAATGTCATGGTGCAGTAGTAATGTCATGGGGCAGTAGTAATGTCATGGGGCAATAGTAATGTCATGGTTCAGTAGTAATGTCATGGGGCAGTAGTAATGTCATGGTTCAGTAGTAATGTCATGGGGCAGTAGTAATGTCATGGGGCAGTAGTAATGTAATGGTGCATTAGTAATGTCATGGTGCAGTAGTAATAACATGGTGCAGTAGTAATGTTATGGTTCAGTAGTAATGTCATGGGGCAGTAGTAATGTCAATAGTAATGTCACGGGGCAGTAGTAATGTCATGGTGCAGTAGTAATGTCATGGGGCAGTAGTAATGTCATGGGGCAGTAGTAATGTCATGGTGCAGTAGTAATGCCATGGTGCAGTAGTAATGTCATGGTTCAGTAGTAATGCCATGGTGCAGTAGTAATGTCAGTTGTAATGTCATGGTTCAGTAGTAATGTCAGTAGTAATGTCATGGGGCAGTAGTAATGTCAGTAGTAATGTCATGGGGCAGTAGTAATGTCATGGGGCAGTAGTAATGTCAGTAGTAATGTCATGGGGCAGTAGTAATGTCAGTAGTAATGTCATGGGGCAGTAGTAATGTCATGGAGCAGTAGTAATGTCATGGTTCAGTAGTAATGTCAGTAGTAATGTCATGGTGCAGTAGTAATGTCATGGTGCAGTAGTAATGTCATGGGGCAGTAGTAATGTCATGGGGCAGTAGTAATGTCATGGTTCAGTAGTAATGTCATGGTTCAGTAGTAATGTCATGGTGCAGTAGTAATGTCATGGTTCAGTAGTAATGCCATGGTGCTGTAGTAATGTCAGTAGTAATGTCATGGTGCAGTAGTAATGTCATGGTGCAGTAGTAATGTCATGGGGCAGTAGTAATGTCATGGGGCAATAGTAATGTCATGGTTCAGTAGTAATGTCATGGGGCAGTAGTAATGTCATGGTGATGTAGTAATGTCAGTAGTAATGTCATGGGGCAGAAGTAATGTCATGGTTCAGTAGTAATGTCATGGGGCAGTAGTAATGTCATGGTGCAGTAGTAATGTCAGTAGTAATGTCATGGGGCAGTAGTCATGTCATGGTGCAGTAGTCATGTCATGGTGCAGTAGTAATGTCAGTAGTAATGTCATGGGGCAGTAGTCACGTCATGGTGCAGTAGTAATGTCAGTAGTAATGTCATGGGGCAGTAGTAATGCCATGTTGCAGTAGTAATGTCAGTAGTAATGTCATGGGGCAGTAGTAATGTCAGTAGTAATGTCATGGGGCAGTTGTAATGCCATGGTTCAGTAGTAATGTCATGGGGCAGTAATAATGTCATGGTTCAGTAGTAATGCCATGGGGCAGTAGTAATGGCAGTAGTAATGTCATGGTTCAATAGTAATGTCATGGGGCAGTAGTAATGTCATGGGGCAGTAGAAATGTCAGTAGTAATGTCATGGGGCAGTTGTAATGCCATGGTGCAGTAGTAATGCCATGGTTCAGTAGTAATGTCATGGGGCAGTAATAATGTCATGGTTCAGTAGTAATGCCATGGGGCAGTAGTAATGGCAGTAGTAATGTCATGGTTCAGTAGTAATGTCATGGGGCAGTAGTAATGTCATGGGGCAGTAGAAATGTCATGGGGCAGTAGTAATGTCATGGGGCAGTAGAAATGTCATGGGGCAGTAGTAATGTCATGGGGCAGTAGAAATGTCATGGGGAGGTAGTAATGTCATGGTGCAGTAGTAATGTCAGTAGTAATGCATGGTGCAGTAGTAATGTCATGATGAAGTAGTAATGTCATGGGGCAGTAGTAATGTCATGGGGCAAAAGTAATGTCATGGTTCAGTAGTAATGTTATGGGGCAGTAGTAATGTCATGGTTCAGTAGTAATCTCATGGGGCAGTAGTAATGTCAGTAGTAATGTCATGGGGCAGTAGTAATGTCATGGGGCAGTAGTAATGTCATGGGGCAGTAGTAATGTCATGGTGCAGTAGTAATGTCACGGGGCAGTAGTAATGTCATGGGGCAGTAGTAATGGCATGGTGATGTAGTAATGTCAGTAGTAATGTCATGGGGCAGTAGTAATGTCATGGTTCAGTAGTAATGTCATGGGGCAGTAGTAATGTCATGGTGCAGTAGTAATGTCAGTAGTAATGTCATGGGGCAGTAGTCATGTCATGGTGCAGTAGTCATGTCATGGTGCAGTAGTAATGTCAGTAGTAATGTCATGGGGCAGTAGTCACGTCATGGTGCAGTAGTAATGTCAGTAGTAATGTCATGGGGCAGTAGTAATGCCATGTTGCAGTAGTAATGTCAGTAGTAATGTCATGGGGCAGTAGTAATGTCAGTAGTAATGTCATGGGGCAGTTGTAATGCCATGGTGCAGTAGTAATGCCATGGTTCAGTAGTAATGTCATGGGGCAGTAATAATGTCATGGTTCAGTAGTAATGCCATGGGGCAGTAGTAATGGCAGTAGTAATGTCATGGTTCAGTAGTAATGTCATGGGGCAGTAGTAATGTCATGGGGCAGTAGAAATGTCATGGGGCAGTAGTAATGTCATGGGGCAGTAGAAATGTCATGGGGAGGTAGTAATGTCATGGTGCAGTAGTAATGTCAGTAGTAATGCATGGTGCAGTAGTAATGTCATGGTTAAGTAGTAATGTCATGGGGCAGTAGTAATGTCATGGGGCAAAAGTAATGTCATGGTTCAGTAGTAATGTCATGGGGCAGTAGTAATGTCATGGTTCAGTAGTAATCTCATGGGGCAGTAGTAATGTCAGTAGTAATGTCATGGGGCAGTAGTAATGTCATGGGGCAGTAGTAATGTCATGGGGCAGTAGTAATGTCATGGTGCAGTAGTAATGTCACGGGGCAGTAGTAATGTCATGGGGCAGTAGTAATGGCATGGTGCAGTAGTAATGTCAGTAGTAATGTCATGGGGCAGTAATAATGTCATGGTTCAGTAGTAATGTCATGGGGCAGTAGTAATGTCAGTAGTAATGTCATGGGGCAGTAGTAATGTCATGGTGTAGTAGTAATGTCAGTAGTAATGTCATGGGGCAGTAGTAATGTCATGGTTCAGTAGTAATGTCATGGGGCAGTAGTAATGTCATGGTGCAGTAGTAATGTAAGTAGTAATGTCATGGGGCAGTAGTCATGTCATGGTGCAGTAGTCATGTCATGGTGCAGTAGTAATGTCAGTAGTAATGTCATGATGCAGTAGTAATGTCATGGTGCAGTAGTAATGTCATGGGGCAGTAGTAATGTCATGGTGCAGTAGTAATGCCATGGTGCAGTAGTAATGTCATGGTTCAGTAGTAATGCCATGGTGCAGTAGTAATGTCAGTAGTATTGTCATGGTTCAGTAGTAATGTCAGTAGTAATGTCATGGGGCAGTAGTAATGTCAGTAGTAATGTCATGGGGCAGTAGTAATGTCATGGGGCAGTAATAATGTCAGTAGTAATGTCATGGGGCAGTAGTAATGTCAGTAGTAATGTCATGGGGCAGTAGTAATGTCATGGGGCAGTAGTAATGTCATGGGGCAGTAGTAATGTCATGGGGCAGTAGTAATGTCATGGGGCAGTAGTAATGTCAGTAGTAATGTCACGGGGCAGTAGTAATGTCATGGTGCAGTAGTAATGTCATGGGGCAGTAGTAATGTCATGGGGCAGTAGTAATGTCATGGTGCAGTAGTAATGCCATGGTGCAGTAGTAATGTCATGGTTCAGTAGTAATGCCATGGTGCAGTAGTAATGTCAGTAGTAATGTCATGGTTCAGTAGTAATGTCAGTAGTAATGTCATGGGGCAGTAGTAATGTCAGTAGTAATGTCATGGGGCAGTAGTAATGTCAGTAGTAATGTCATGGGGCAGTAGTAATGTCATGGGGCAGTAGTAATGTCATGGTTCAGTAGTAATGTCAAGGGGCAGTAGTAATGTCATGGGGCAGTAGTAATGTCATGGTTCAGTAGTAATGCCATGGTGCAGTAGTAATTTCAGTAGTAATGTCATGGTGCAGTAGTAATGTCATGGTGCAGTAGTAATGTCATGGGGCAGTAGTAATGTCACGGGGCAGTAGTATTGTCATGGGGCAGTAGTAATGTCAGTAGTAATGTCATGGGGCAGTAGTAATGTCACTGTGCAGTAGTAATGTCATGGGGCAGTAGTAATGTCAGTAGTAATGTCATGGGGCAGTAGTAATGTCATGGTGCAGTAGTAATGTCATGGGGCAGTAGTAATGTCATGGGGCAGTAGTAATGTCATGGGGCAGTAGTAATGTCATGGTGCAGTAGTAATGTCATGGTGCAGTAGTAATGTCATGGGGCAGTAGTAATGTCATGGGGCAGTAGTAATGTCAGTAGTAATGTCATGGTGCAGTAGTAATGTCATGGGGCAGTAGTAATGTCATGGGGCAGTAGTAATGTCATGGGGCAGTAGTAATGTCATGGGGCAGTAGTAATGTCATGGTGCAGTAATAATGTCATGGGGCAGTTGTAATGTCATGGGGCTGTAGTAATGTCAGTAGTAATGTCATGGTGCAGTAGTAATGTCATGGGGCAGTAGTAATGTCATGGGGCAGTAGTAATGTCATGGGGCAGTAGTAATGTCATGGTGCAGTAGTAATGCCAAGGTGCAGTAGTAATGCCAAGGTGCAGTAGTAATGTCATGGTTCAGTAGTAATGTCATGGGGCAGTAGTAATGTCAGTAGTAATGTCATGGTGCAGTAGTAATGTCAGTAGTAATGTCATGGGGCAGTAGTAATGTCATGGTGCAGTAGTAATGTCATGGGGCAGTAGTAATGTCATGAGGTAGTAGTAATGTCAGTAGCAATGTCATGGGGCAGTAGTAATGGAACGGGGCAGTAGTAATGTCAGTAGTAATGTCATGATGCAGTAGTAATGTCATGGTGCAGTAGAAATGTCATGGGGCAGTAGTAATGTCATGGGGTAGTAGTAATGTCAGTAGTAATGTCACGGGGCAGTAGTAATGTCATGGGGCAGTAGTAATGTCATGGGGCAGTAGTAATGTCATGGTGCAGTAGTAATGCCATGGTGCAGTAGTAATGTCATGGTTCAGTAGTAATGCCATGGTGCAGTAGTAATGTCAGTAGTAATGTCATGGTTCAGTAGTAATGTCAGTAGTAATGTTATGGGGCAGTAGTAATGTCAGTAGTAATGTCATGGGGCAGTAGTAATGTCATGGGGCAGTAGTAATGTCAGTAGTAATGGCATGGGGCAGTAGTAATGTCAGTAGTAATGTCATGGGGCAGTAGTAATGTCATGGGGCAGTAGTAATGTCATGGTTCAGTAGTAATGTCATGGGGCAGTAGTAATGTCATGGGGCAGTAGTAATGTCATGGTTCAGTAGTAATGCCATGGTGCAGTAGTAATGTCAGTAGTAATGTCATGGTGCAGTAGTAATGTCATGGTGCAGTAGTAATGTCATGGGGCAGTAGTAATGTCATGGGGCAGTAGTAATGTCATGGTGCAGTAGTAATGTCATGGTTCAGTAGTAATGCCATGGTGCAGTAGTAATGTCAGTAGTAATGTCATGGTGCAGTAGTAATGTCATGGTGCAGTAGTAATGTCATGGGGCAGTAGTAATGTCATGGGGCAATAGTAATGTCATGGTTCAGTAGTAATGTCATGGGGCAGTAGTAATGTCATGGTTCAGTAGTAATCTCATGGGGCAGTAGTAATGTCAGTAGTAATGTCATGGGGCAGTAGTAATGTCATGGGGCAGTAGTAATGTCATGGGGCAGTAGTAATGTCATGGGGCAGTAGTAATGTCATGTTGGCAGTAGTAATGTCACGGGGCAGTAGTAATGTCATGGTGCAGTAGTAATGTCAGTAGTAATGTCATGGGGCAGTAATAATGTCATGGTTCAGTAGTAATGTCATGGGGCAGTAGTAATGTCAGTAGTAATGTCATGGGGCAGTAGTAATGTCATGGTGTAGTAGTAATGTCAGTAGTAATGTCATGGGGCAGTAGTAATGTCATGGTTCAGTAGTAATGTCATGGGGCAGTAGTAATGTCATGGTGCAGTAGTAATGTCAGTAGTAATGTCATGGGGCAGTAGTCATGTCATGGTGCAGTAGTCATGTCATGGTGCAGTAGTAATGTCAGTAGTAATGTCATGGGGCAGTAGTAATGTCATGGTGCAGTAGTAATGTCAGTAGTAATGTCATGGGGCAGTAGTAATGCCATGGTGCAGTAGTAATGCCATGGTTCAGTAGTAATGTCATGGGGCAGTAGTAATGTCATGGTGCAGTAGTAATGTCAGTAGTAATGTCATGGTGCAGTAGTATTGTCATGGGGCAGTAGTAATGTCATGGGGCAGTAGTAATGTCATGGTGCAGTAGTAATGTCAGTAGTAATGTCATGGGGCAGTAGTCATGTCATGGTGCAGTAGTAATGTCAGTAGTAATGTCATGGGGCAGTAGTCATGTCATGGTGCAGTAGTAATGTCAGTAGTAATGTCATGCGGCAGTAGTAATGCCATGGTTCAGTATGGGGCAGTAGTCATGTCAGTAGTAATGTCATGGGGAAGTAGTAATGCCATTGTGCAGTAGTATTGTCAGTAGTAATGTCATGGGGCAGTAGTAATGTCAGTAGTAATGTCATGGGGCAGTAGTAATGCCATGGTGCAGTAGTAACGCATGGTTCAGTAGTAATGTCATGGGGCAGTAATAATGTCATGGTTCAGTAGTAATGCCATGGGGCAGTAGTAATGGCAGTAGTAATGTCATGGTTCAGTAGTGATGTCATGGGGCAGTAGTAATGTCATGGGGCAGAAGAAATGTCATGGGGCAGTAGTAATGTCATGGGGCAGTAGAAATGTCATGGGGCAGTAGTAATGTCATGGTGCAGTAGTAATGTCAGTAGTAATGTCATGGGGCAGTAGTAATGTCATGGGGCAGTAGTAATGTCAGTAGTAATGTCATGGGGCAGTAGTAATGTCATGGGGCAGTAGTAATGTCATGGGGCAGTAGAAATGTCATGGGGCAGTAGTAATGTCATGGGGCAGTAGTAATGTCATGGGGCAGTAGTAATGTCATGGTTCAGTAGTAATCTCATGGGGCAGTAGTAATGCCAGTAGCAATGTCAGTAGTATTGTCAGCAGTAATGTCATGGGGCAGTAGTAATGTCAGTAGTATTGTCAGTAGTAATGTCATGGGGAAGTAGTAATGTCAGTAGTAATGTCATGGGGCAGTAGTAATGTCAGTAGTAATGTCAGTAGTAATGTCATGGGGCAGTAGTAAAGTCAGTAGTAATATCAGTAGTAATGTCATGGGGCAGTAGTAATGTCAGTAGTAATGTCAGTAGTAATGTCATGGGTCAGTAGTAATGTCAGTAGTAATGTCAGTAGTAATGTCATGGGGCAGTTGTAATGTCGGTAGTAATGTCAGTAGTAATGTCAGTAGTAATGTCATGGGGCAGTGTTAATGTCAGTAGTAATGTCATGGGGCAGTAGAAATGTCATGGGGCAGTAGAAATGTCAGTAGTAATGTCAGTAGTAATGTCATGGGGCAGTAGTAATGTCAGTAGTAATGTCAGTAGTAATGTCAGTGGTAATGTCATGGGGCAGTAGTAATGTCAGTAGTAATGTCATGGGGCAGTAGTAATGTCAGTAGTAATGTCAGTAGTAATGTCAGTAGTAATGTCATGGGGCAGTAGTAATGTCATGGGGCAGTAGTAATGTCATGGGGCAGTAGTAATGTCATGGTTCAGTAGTAATGCCATGGTGCAGTAGTAAGGTCAGTAGTAATGTCATGGTGCAGTAGTAATGTCATGGTGCAGTAGTAATGTCATGGGGCAGTAGTAATGTCATGGGGCAGTAGAAATTTTCATGGTTCAGTAGTAATGTCATGGTGCAGTAGTAATGTCATGGTTCAGTAGTAATGCCATGGTGCAGTAGTAATGTCAGTAGTAATGTCATGGTGCAGTAGTAATGTCATGGTGCAGTAGTAATGTCATGGTTCAGTAGTAATGTCATGGGGCAGTAGTAATGTCATGGTTCAGTAGTAATCTCATGGGGCAGTAGTAATGTCAGTAGTAATGTCATGGGGCAGTAGTAATGTCATGGTTCAGTAGTAATGTCATGGGGCAGTAGTAATGTCATGGGGCAGTAGTAATGTAATGGTGCATTAGTAATGTCATGGTGCAGTAGTAATAACATGGTGCAGTAGTAATGTTATGGTTCAGTAGTAATGTCATGGGGCAGTAGTAATATCAATAGTAATGTCACGGGGCAGTAGTAATGTCATGGTGCAGTAGTAATGTCATGGGGCAGTAGTAATGTCATGGGGCAGTAGTAATGTCATGGTGCAGTAGTAATGCCATGGTGCAGTAGTAATGTCATGGTTCAGTAGTAATGCCATGGTGCAGTAGTAATGTCAGTTGTAATGTCATGGTTCAGTAGTAATGTCAGTAGTAATGTCATGGGGCAGTAGTAATGTCAGTAGTAATGTCATGGGGCAGTAGTAATGTCATGGGGCAGTAGTAATGTCAGTCGTAATGTCATGGGGCAGTAGTAATGTCAGTAGTAATGTCATGGGGCAGTAGTAATGTCATGGAGCAGTAGTAATGTCATGGTTCAGTAGTAATGTCAGTAGTAATGTCATGGTGCAGTAGTAATGTCATGGTGCAGTAGTAATGTCATGGGGCAGTAGTAATGTCATGGGGCAGCAGTAATGTCATGGTTCAGTAGTAATGTCATGGTTCAGTAGTAATGTCAGTAGTAATGTCATGGTGCAGTAGTAATGTCATGGTGCAGTAGTAATGTCATGGGGCAGTAGTAATGTCATGGGGCAATAGTAATGTCATGGTTCAGTAGTAATGTCATGGGGCAGTAGTAATGTCATGGTGATGTAGTAATGTCAGTAGTAATGTCATGGGGCAGTAGTAATGTCATGGTTCAGTAGTAATGTCATGGGGCAGTAGTAATGTCATGGTGCAGTAGTAATGTCAGTAGTAATGTCATGGGGCAGTAGTCATGTCATGGTGCAGTAGTCATGTCATGGTGCAGTAGTAATGTCAGTAGTAATGTCATGGGGCAGTAGTCACGTCATGGTGCAGTAGTAATGTCAGTAGTAATGTCATGGGGCAGTAGTAATGCCATGTTGCAGTAGTAATGTCAGTAGTAATGTCATGGGGCAGTAGTAATGTCAGTAGTAATGTCATGGGGCAGTTGTAATGCCATGGTGCAGTAGTAATGCCATGGTTCAGTAGTAATGTCATGGGGCAGTAATAATGTCATGGTTCAGTAGTAATGCCATGGGGCAGTAGTAATGGCAGTAGTAATGTCATGGTTCAGTAGTAATGTCATGGGGCAGTAGTAATGTCATGGGGCAGTAGAAATGTCATGGGGCAGTAGTAATGTCATGGGGCAGTAGAAATGTCATGGGGAGGTAGTAATGTCATGGTGCAGTAGTAATGTCAGTAGTAATGCATGGTGCAGTAGTAATGTCATGGTGAAGTAGTAATGTCATGGGGCAGTAGTAATGTCATGGGGCAAAAGTAATGTCATGGTTCAGTAGTAATGTCATGGGGCAGTAGTAATGTCATGGTTCAGTAGTAATCTCATGGGGCAGTAGTAATGTCAGTAGTAATGTCATAGGGCAGTAGTAATGTCATGGGGCAGTAGTAATGTCATGGGGCAGTAGTAATGTCATGGTGCAGTAGTAATGTCACGGGGCAGTAGTAATGTCATGGGGCAGTAGTAATGGCATGGTGCAGTAGTAATGTCAGTAGTAATGTCATGGGGCAGTAATAATGTCATGGTTCAGTAGTAATGTCATGGGGCAGTAGTAATGTCAGTAGTAATGTCATGGGGCAGTAGTAATGTCATGGTGTAGTAGTAATGTCAGTAGTAATGTCATGGGGCAGTAGTAATGTCATGGTTCAGTAGTAATGTCATGGGGCAGTAGTAATGTCATGGTGCAGTAGTAATGTAAGTAGTAATGTCATGGGGCAGTAGTCATGTCATGGTGCAGTAGTCATGTCATGGTGCAGTAGTAATGTCAGTAGTAATGTCATGATGCAGTAGTAAAGTCATGGTGCAGTAGTAATGTCATGGGGCAGTAGTAATGTCATGGTGCAGTAGTAATGCCATGGTGCAGTAGTAATGTCATGGTTCAGTAGTAATGCCATGGTGCAGTAGTAATGTCAGTAGTATTGTCATGGTTCAGTAGTAATGTCAGTAGTAATGTCATGGGGCAGTAGTAATGTCAGTAGTAATGTCATGGGGCAGTAGTAATGTCATGGGGCAGTAATAATGTCAGTAGTAATGTCATGGGGCAGTAGTAATGTCAGTAGTAATGTCATGGGGCAGTAGTAATGTCATGGGGCAGTAGTAATGTCATGGGGCAGTAGTAATGTCATGGTTCAGTAGTAATCTCATGGGGCAGTAGTAATGTCAGTAGGAATGTCAGTAGTAATGTCATGGGGCAGTAGTAATGTCAGTAGTATTGTCAGTAGTAATGTCATGGGGCAGTAGTAATGTCAGTAGTAATGTCAGTAGTAATGTCATGGGTCAGTAGTAATGTCAGTAGTAATGTCAGTAGTAATGTCATGGGGCAGTAGTAATGTCGGTAGTAATGTCAGTAGTAATGTCATGGGGCAGTAGTAATGTCAGTAGTAATGTCAGTAGTAATGTCATGGGGCAGTAGTAATGTCAGTAGTAATGTCAGTAGTAATGTCAGTAGTAATGTCATGGGGCAGTAGTAATGTCAGTAGTAATGTCATGGGGCAGTAGAAATGTCATGGGGCAGTAGAAATGTCAGTAGTAATGTCAGTAGTAATGTCATGGGGCAGTAGTAATGTCAGTAGTAATGTCAGTAGTAATGTCATGGGGCAGTAGTAATGTCAGTAGTAATGTCAGTAGTAATGTCATGGGGCAGTAGTAATGTCAGTAGTAATGTCAGTAGTAATGTCATGGGGCAGTAGTAATGGCAGTAGTAATGTCAGTAGTAATGTCATGGGGCAATAGTAATGTCAGTAGTAATGTCAGTAGTAATGTCATGGGGCAGTAGTAATGTCAGTAGTGATGTCAGTAGTAATGTCATGGGGCAGTTGTAATGTCAGTAGTAATGTCAGGAGTAATGTCATGGGGCAGTAGTAATGTCAGTAGTAATGTCATGGGGCAGTAGTAATGTCAGTAGTAATGTCAGTAGTAATGTCAGTAGTAATGACATGGGGCAGTAGTAATTTACATTTTTAGTCATTTAGCAGACGCTCTTATCCAGAGCGACTTACAGTAGAGTGCATACAACTTACTGTCAGTAGTAGTGTCAGTAGTAATGCCAGTAGTAATGTCATGGGGCAGTAGTAATGTCAGTAGTAATGTCAGTAGTAATGTCATGGGGCAGTAGTAATGTCAGTAGTAATGTCAGTAGTAATGTCATGGGGCAGTAGTAATGTCAGTAGTGATGTCAGTAGTAATGTCATGGGGCAGTTGTAATGTCAGTAGTAATGTCAGTAGTAATGTCATGGGGCAGTAGTAATGTCAGTAGTAATGTCATGGGGCAGTAGTAATGTCAGTAGTAATGTCAGTAGTAATGTCAGTGGTAATGACATGGGACAGTAGTAATGTCAGTAGGAATGTCATGGGGCAGTAGTAATGTCAGTAGTGTCAGTAGTAATGTCAGTAGTAATGACATGGGGCAGTAGTAATGTCATGGGGCAGTAGTAATGTCAGTAGTAATGTCAGTCGTAATGTCAGTAGTAATGTCATTAGTAATGTTATGGTTCAATAGTAATGTAATGGTTCGATAGTAATGTCAGTAGTAATGTCAGTAGTAATGTCATGGGGCAGTAGTAATGTAATGGTTCAATAGTAATGTCAGTAGTATTGTCAGTAGTAATGTCAGTAGTAATGTCAGTAGTAATGTCAGTAGTAATGTCAGTAGTAATGTCAGTAGTAATAGCAATAGTAATGACATGGGGCAGGTGTAGTGTTATGCTCAGAGCTGTCTCCTGGAGTTATTGTGACTCAGTACCCCATCGCAGATAGAGCAGTAACGAACCAACACATCTCACAGCTCTGGGATCAGTGGCTCAGAGGTCTCACAGCTCTGGGATCAGTTACTCAGAGGTCTTCTCACAGCTCTGGGATCAGTGGCTCAGTCTCACAGCTCTGGGATCAGTGGCTCACAGGTCTTCTCACAGCTCTGGGATCAGTGGCTCAGAGGTCTTCTCACAGCTCTGGGATCAGTGGCTCAGAGGTCTTCTCACAGCTCTGGGATCAGTGGCTCAAAGGTCTCACAGCTCTGGGATCAGTGGCTCAGAGGTCTTCTCACAGCTCTGGGATCAGTGGCTCAGAGGTCTTCTCACAGCTCTGGGATCAGTTACTCAGAGGTCTCACAGCTCTGGGATCAGTGGCTCAGAGGTCTTCTCACAGCTCTGGGATCAGTGGCTCAAAGGTCTCACAGCTCTGGGATCAGTGGCTCAGAGGTCTTCTCACAGCTCTGGGATCAGTGGCTCAGAGGTCTTCTCACAGCTCTGGGATCAGTTACTCAGAGGTCTCACAGCTCTGGGATCAGTGGCTCAGAGGTCTTCTCACAGCTCTGGGATCAGCGGCACAGAGGTCTTCTCACAGCTCTGGGATCAGTGGCTCAGAGTTCTTCTCACAGCTCTGGGATCAGTGGCTCAGAGGTCTCACAGCTCTGGGATCAGCGGCTCAGAGGTCTTCTCACAGCTCTGGGATCAGTCACTCAGAGGTCTTCTCACAGCTCTGGGATCAGTCACTCAGAGGTCTTCTCACAGCTCTGGGATCAGTTACTCAGAGGTCTTCTCACAGCTCTGGGATCAGCGGCTCAGAGGTCTTCTCACAGCTCTGGGATCAGTTACTCAGAGGTCTTCTCACAGCTCTGGGATCAGTCACTCAGAGGTCTTCTCACAGCTCTGGGATCAGTCACTCAGAGGTCTTCTCACAGCTCTGGGATCAGTTACTCAGAGGTCTTCTCACAGCTCTGGGATCAGTTGCTCAGAGGTCTTCTCACAGCTCTGGGATCAGTTGCTCAGAGGTCTTCTCACAGCTCTGGGATCAGCGGCTCAGAGGTCTTCTCACAGCTCTGGGATCAGTTACTCAGAGGTCTTCTCACAGCTCTGGGATCAGTCACTCAGAGGTCTTCTCACAGCTCTGGGATCAGTCACTCAGAGGTCTTCTCACAGCTCTGGGATCAGTTACTCAGAGGTCTTCTCACAGCTCTGGGATCAGTGGCTCAGATGTCTTCTCACAGCTCTTTGATCAGTGGTTCAGAGGTCTTCTCACAGCTCTGGGATCAGTGGCTCAGAGGTCTTCTCACAGCTCTGGGATCAGTGGTTCAGAGGTCTTCTCACAGCTCTGGGATCAGTCACTCAGAGGTCTCACAGCTCTGGGATCAGTGGCTCAGAGGTCTTCTCACAGCTCTGGGATCAGTGGCTCAGAGGTCTTCTCACAGCTCTGGGATCAGTGTCTCAGAGGTCTCACAGCTCTGGGATCAGTTGCTCAGAGGTCTCACAGCTCTGGGATCAGTTACTCAGAGATCTTCTCACAGCTCTGGGATCAGTGGCTCAGAGGTCTTCTCACAGCTCTGGGATTAGTTACTCAGAGATCTTCTCACAGCTCTGGGATCAGTGGCTCAGAGGTCTTCTCACAGCTCTGGGATCAGTGGCTCAGAGGTCTCACAGCTCTGGGATCAGTCACTCAGAGGTCTTCTCACAGCTCTGGGATCAGTGGCTCAGAGGTCTCACAGGTCTGGGATCAGTCACTCAGAGGTCTTCTCACAGCTCTGGGATCAGCGTCTCAGAGGTCTTCTCACAGCTCTGGGATCAGCGTCTCAGAGGTCTTCTCACAGCTCTGGGATCAGTGGCTCAGAGGTCTTCTCACAGCTCTGGGATCAGTGGCTCAGAGGTCTTCTCACAGCTCTGGGATCAGTGGCTCAGAGGTCTTCTCACAGCTCTAGGATCAGTGGCTCAGAGGTCTTCTCACAGCTCTGGGATCAGTGGCTCAGAGGTCTTCTCACATCTCTGGGATCAGTGGCTCAGAGGTCTCACAGCTCTGGGATCAGTGGCTCAGAGGTCTCACAGCTCTGGGATCAGTGGCTCAGAGGTCTTCTCACAGCTCTGGGATCAGTGGCTCAGAGGTCTTCTCACAGCTCTGGGATCAGTGGCTCAGAGGTCTTCTCACAGCTCTGGGATCAGTGGCTCAGAGGTCTTCTCACAGCTCTGGGATCAGTTACTCAGAGGTCTTCTCACAGCTCCGGGATCAGTGGCTCAGAGGTCTTCTCACAGCTCTGGGATCAGTGGCTCAGAGGTCTTCTCACAGCTCTGGGATCAGTGGCTCAGAGGTCTTCTCACAGCTCTGGGTTCAGTGGCTCAGAGGTCTTCTCACAGCTCTGGGTTCAGTGGTTCAGAGTTCTTCTTATCAGATTGGTCATGTTAAATCACGTATCAAACTCATTGCACAGAGTGCCGAGTGTCTATGGGTTTTTGCTTCTTCCTTGTACTTGATTGAGAAATGAAGGTCAGTGATTAGTAATTAACTCCCCCCACCAAGTTGTCAAGGTCTTAAGAAGGATCTGCCCTTTTTTTTCCCTCCCAATTTTCGCCTAAAATGACATTCCCAAATCTAACTGCCTGTAGCTCAGGACCTGAAGCAAGGATATGCATATTCTTGGTATCATTTGAAAGGAAACACTTTGTGGAAATGTGAAATGAATGTAGGAGAATAATAACACATTAGATCTGGTAAAAGAACATACAAAGAAAAACCAACAGTTAAAAAAATTAAAATGTACCATCATCTTTGAAATGCAAGAGAAAGGCCATAATGTATTATTCCAGCCCGGGTGCAATTTAGCAGTGTATGTGTAACGTTTTAGACTGATCCAATGAACCATTGCATTTCTATTCAAAATGTTGTATCAGAACTGCCCAAATGTGCCTACTTGGTTTATTAATAACTTTTCATGTTCATTACTGTGCACTGTCCTCAAACAATAGCATGGTATTATTTTACTGTAATAGCTACTGTAAATTGGACAGTGCAGTTAGATTAACAAGAATTTAAGCTTTCTGCCAATATCAGATATGTCTATGTCCTGGGAAATGTTCTTGTTACTTACAACCTCATGCTAATCGCATTAGCCTACGTTAGCTCAACCATCCCGTGGGGGACCCACCGATCCTAAAGGAGTTTTTAAAGGTCAATGATTAGTAAGGAACTCCTCACATCTATTTGTCTATGTCTTGATTGGAAGGAAGACCCAAATAGCAGCAGACAATCTGCCCTCAGTGAGATGATTTACACACCGCTGTGTTAAATGGACTCTACCTTGACTTCCTCTCTCTCAGAGACACCATGGTGTTGTATGTCTGCTTCACTGGCCTTCTTCAGTCAGCCAACTGCAGGAGTGAATACCAGTCAAAGAGATGTAGCTGGTCAACTGCAGGAGGGAATACCAGTCAAAGAGATGTAGCTGGTCAACTGCAGGAGTGAATACCAGTCAAAGAGATGTAGCTGGTCAACTGCAGGAGGGAATACCAGTCAACGAGATGTAGCTGGTCAACTGCAGGAGGGGATACCAGTCAACGAGATGTAGCTGGTCGACTGCAGGAGGGAATACCAGTCAAAGAGATGTAGCTGGTCGACTGCAGGAGGGAATACCAGTCAAAGAGATGTAGCTGGTCAACTGCAGGAGAGAATACCAGTCAACGAGATGTAGCTGGTCGACTGCAGGAGGGAATACCAGTCAAAGGGATGTAGCTGGTCGACTGCAGGAGGGGATACCAGTCAAAGAGATGTAGCTGGTCAACTGCAGGAGGGAATACCAGTCAAAGAGATGTAGCTGGTCAACTGCAGGAGAGAATACCAGTCAACGAGATGTAGCTGGTCAACTGCAGGAGGGAATACCAGTCAAAGAGATGTAGCTGGTCAACTGCAGGAGAGAATACCAGTCAACGAGATGTAGCTGGTCAACTGCAGGAGAGAATACCAGTCAACGAGATGTAGCTGGTCGACTGCAGGAGGGAATACCAGTCAACGAGATGTAGCTGGTCGACTGCAGGAGGGAATACCAGTCAAAGGGATGTAGCTGGTCAACTGCAGGAGGAAATACCAGTCAAAGAGATGTAGCTGGTCAACTGCAGGAGGGAATACCAGTCAAAGGGATGTAGCTGGTCAACTGCAGGAGGGATTACCAGTCAAAGAGATGGAGCTGGTCAACTGCAGGAGGGAATACCAGTCAAAGAGATGTAGCTGGTCAACTGCAGGAGGGAATACCAGTCAAAGGGATGTAGCTGGTCAACTGCAGGAGGGCATACCAGTCAAGGAGAGGTAGCTGGTCAACTGCAGGAGGGAATACCAGTCAAAGAGAGGTAGCTGGTCAACTGCAGGAGGAAATACCAGTCAACGAGATGTAGCTGGTCAACTGCAGGAGGGATTACCAGTCAACGAGATGTAGCTGGTCAACTGCAGGAGGGTATACCAGTCAAAGAGATGTAGCTGGTCAACTGCAGGAGGGATTACCAGTCAAAGAGATGTAGCTGGTCAACTGCAGGAGGGAATACCAGTCAACGAGATGTAGCTGGTCAACTGCAGGAGAGAATACCAGTCAACGAGATGTAGCTGGTCAACTGCAGGAGAGAATACCAGTCAACGAGATGTAGCTGGTCAACTGCAGGAGAGAATACCAGTCAACGAGATGTAGCTGGTCGACTGCAGGAGGGAATACCAGTCAAAGGGATGTAGCTGGTCAACTGCAGGAGGGAATACCAGTCAAAGGGATGTAGCTGGTCAACTGCAGGAGGGAATACCAGTCAAAGGGATGTAGCTGGTCAACTGCAGGAGAGAATACCAGTCAACGAGATGTAGCTGGTCAACTGCAGGAGTGAAAATTAAATGATATTTGTCATATGCGGCGAATACAACAGCTGTTGATCTTACCATGAAAATGCTTACTGACAAGCCCTTAACCAACAATGCAGTTCAAGGAGTACAGTTAAGAAAATATATCCTAAATAAACTAAAGTAAAGTAAAAAACATTTTTTTTTTGAATAGTACATAAGAAAATTACTTAAAAATAACGAGGCTATATATACAGTGGGTACCGAGTCAATGTGCGGGGGTACAGGTTAGTCGAGGTCATTTGTAAAGTGACTCTGCATTGATAATAAACAGCGAGTAGCTGCAGTGTAAATGTAAATAGGCCGGTGGCCATCTGATTAATGTTCTGCAGTCTTATGGCTTGGGGGTAGAAGCTGTTAAGGAGCCTTTTGGGACCTAGACTTGGCGCTCCGGTACCGCTTGCCGTGCGGTAACAGAGAGAAGAGTCTACTACTGACTTGGGTGACTGGAGTCTGTGACAATTTTTGGGGCCTAGAAGGCCAGCATCCCGGAGTCGCCTCTTCACTGTTGACGTTGAGACTGGTGTTTTGCGGGTACTATTTAATGAAGCTGCCAGTTGAGGACTTGTGAGGTGTCTGTTTCTCAAACTAGACACTCTAATGTACTTGTCCTCTTGCTCAGTTGTGCACCGGGGCCTCCCACTCCTTTTTCTATTCTGGTTAGAGCCAGTTTGCGCTGTTCCATGAAGGGAGTAGTACACAGCGTTGTACGAGATCTTCAGTTTCTTGGCAATTTCTCAGAACAAGAATAGACTGATGAGTTTCAGAAGAAAGGTCTGGCCATTTTGAGCCTGTAATCGAACCCACAAATGCTGATGCTCCAGCATAATAGTTTTCAGCTGTGCTAACATAATTGCAAAAGGGTTTTCTAATGATCAATTACCCTTTAAAAATGATAAACTTGGATTAGCTAACACAACGTGCCATTGGAACACAGGAGTGATGGTTGCTGGTAATGGGCCTCTGCACACCTATGTAGATATTCCATAAAAAATCAGCCGTTTCCAGCTACAATAGTCATTTACAACATTAACAATGTCTACACTGTATTTCTGATCAATTTGATGTTTTTTTAATAGCTTTTCTTTCAAAAACAAAGACATTTCTAAGTGAACCCAAACATATTTTTGTTTAATCCCCTCCCCGCTGGAGGCCTTTTGCCTTTTGATAGGATGACATTGTGGCGGCAGGTAGCCTAGTGGTTAGAGGAGGCAGGTAGCCTAGTGGTTAGAGGAGGCAGGTAGCCTAGTGGTTAGAGGAGGCAGGTAGCCTAGTGGTTAGAGGAGGCAGGTAGCCTAGTGGTTAGAGGAGGCAGGTAGCCTCGTGTTTAGAGGAGGCAGGTAGCCTAGTGGTTAGAGGAGGCAGGTAGCCGAGTGGTTAGAGGAGACAGGTAGTCTAGTGGTTAGAGGAGGCAGGTAGCCTAGTGGTTAGAGGAGGCAGGTAGCCTAGTGGTTAGAGGAGACAGGTAGCCTAGTGGTTAGAGGAGGCAGGTAGCCTAGTGGTTAGAGGAGGCAGGTAGCCTAGTGGTTAGAGGAGGCAGGTAGTCTAGTGGTTAGAGGAGGCAGGTAGCCTAGTGGTTAGGGCATTGGACTAGTAACCGAAAGGTTGCAAGATCGAATCCCCGAGGTAAAAATCTGTCCTTCTGCCACTGAACAAGGCTGTTAACCCACTGTTCCTAGGCCATCATTGTAAATAAGAATTTGTTCTTAACTGACTTGCCTAGTTAAATACAACCCTTACCTCCTGGGGGCGGCCTGTCAGGAAGTCCAGGATCCAATTGCAGAGGGAGGTGTTTAGTCCCAGGGTCCTTAGCTTTGTGGGCACTATGATGTTGAACGTTGAGCTATAGTCAATGAATAGTATCCTCACATAGATGTTCCTTTTGTCCAGGTGGGAAAGGGCCGTGTGGAGTGCGATTGAGATTGTCTGTGGATCTATTGGGGCGGTATGTGAATTGGAGTGGGTCTAGGGTTTCCGGGATGATGGTGTTCATATGAGCCATGACCAGCCCTTCAAAACACTTCATGGCTACCGACGTGAGTGCTAGTCATTTAGACAGGTTACCTTCGCTTTTTTGATGGGGTGGGCGCAGGGACTATGTTGGTGTTTTTGAAACATGTTGGTATTACAGACTCAGTCAGGGAGAGAATATCAGTCAAGAGGGATGGAGGTGGTCTGGTGTTGCTGTGTTAATGCCTCGTTGAGTAATCTCCAGAGTAGACTATTGTGTTCGGCGAGCACTGCGCTACCTTCACGGGCTAGCAGACACACACACACACACACACACACACACACACACACACACACACACACACACACACACACACACACACACACACACACACACACACACACACACACACACACACACACACACACACACACACACACACACACACACACACACACACACACACACACACACACACACACACACACACAAAGCAGAACAACATCTGTTGGCTATTCTGTCAGCACGTTTCCCATGAGCTCTTCCACTAGAGGAAGTGGTGGATCAGTCTTCAGATCCCCGTCTCTTTCATGCCCTCCTGTCACCCCCGGGATATTTTTCATTCTTCTACTGGGTCAGTGATTCAACCCTCTCTGTGTGCTTTTGACGCCTGCGTGTCTGCCTTTATTTGGGGAGGGGCCACGGTGTAACACAACACCAGCCGTGATCTGGGCTTCTGGAGCGTGAAAAAGGACAACACCTATGAAAGGAGTGGCGGGATAGAGCCTTGTATACCGGTCTCCCGCAGATGGAATTCGCAAAACATCTCATTATTCCAACGGGGAATTTATATTCAAGTCACTGTGTCTGATTCTATATCTGTGGGTGTCACCTCCTAACAAAGTCGCCATTTTCTATAAATATCTGAGTCAAAGTATAAGGAAAAGGGGGTAAGGCAGAAGTAGGGGGAGGTAGAGTAACAGGGCTTTCTTAGCTGAAGTAAGGTAGGGGGAGGTAGAGTAACAGGGCTTTCTTAGCTGAAGTAAGGTAGGGGGAGGTGAAGTAACAGGGCTTTCTTAGCTGAAGTAAGGTAGGGGGAGGTAGAGTAACAGGGCTTTCTTAGCTGAAGTAGGGTAGGGGGGGGGTAGAGTAACAGGGCTTTCTTAGCTGAAGTAAGGTAGGGGGGGGGAGAGTAACAGGGCTTTCTTAGCTGAAGTAAGGTAGGGGGAGGTAGAGTAACAGGGCTTTCTTGACTGATGTAGGGGTAGGGGGAGGTAGAGTAACAGGGCTTTCTTAGCTGATGTAGGGGTAGGGGAAGTAACAGGGCTTTCTTAGGTGAAAGTAGAGTGAAATATTTAATGAAATATTTAGCGTGAAAGAGAAACTCTGAGGGTCATAAATGTTTATTTTCAAAAAGGAATTTAAAAAGGACTTTTGATAGTAGAAACTCAAAGTTGTGTGCAGCCAACGTGCCAACGCCCGGAGGAGCAGAGAGAGGAGCAGGGAGAGGAGCAGAGAGAGGAGCAGAGAGAGGAGCAGGGAGAGGAGCAGAGAGAGGAGCAGGGAGAGGAGCAGAGAGAGGAGCAGAGAGAGAGGCTGCCTGCTGGTCCTAATTGATCTTGTCAGCGTTTGGAGTGAATGAGGAGTGAAAGATCCCGAAGATGAGATGAGTGGAGAACGGGCAGCCACGCACACAGCTGACGGACCACATGTTTCCCCACAACACACATCAGCGCTCAGCTTCTACTTTCTTTGTGTGTACTTCACAACCGCTAAGCTAGCCCAACAGTCAGCATAAGATTAAACAGACGGATTTATACATGTGGAGGTTTGTATTATGTTCATTAGATTTCAGCTGGTCGGCGGAAATTGTAGGCTAAGGGTTAACACTTCACACACCAAACCTCCACAGTCTGCTCTGGTTAACACTTCACACACCACACCTCCACAGTCTGCTCTGGTTAACACTTCACACACCAAACCTCCACAGTCTGCTCTGGTTAACACTTCACACACCAAACCTCCACAGTCTGCTCTGGTTAACACTTCACACACCAAACCTCCACAGTCTGCTCTGGTTAACACTTCACACACCACACCTCCAAAGTCTGCTCTGGTTAACACTACACACACCACACCTCCACAGTCTGCTCTGGTTAACACTTCACACACCAAACCTCCACAGTCTGCTCTGGTTAACACTTCACACACCACACCTCCACAGTCTGCTCTGGTTAACACTTCACACACCAAACCTCCACAGTCTGCTCTGGTTAACACTTCACACACCAAACCTCCACAGTCTGCTCTGGTTAACACTTCACACACCACACCTCCAAAGTCTGCTCTGGTTAACACTACACACACCACACCTCCACAGTCTGCTCTGGTTAACACTTCACACACCAAACCTCCACAGTCTGCTCTGGTTAACACTTCACACACCAAACCTCCACAGTCTGCTCTGGTTAACACTTCACACACCACACCTCCAAAGTCTGCTCTGGTTAACACTACACACACCACACCTCCACAGTCTGCTCTGGTTAACACTTCACACACCAAACCTCCACAGTCTGCTCTGGTTAACACTTCACACACCAAACCTCCACAGTCTGCTCTGGTTAACACTACACACACCAAACCTCCACAGTCTGCTCTGGTTAACACTTCACACACCAAACCTCCAGAGTAGTGACTTACTGCTTCAGACTCCAGTCCTCTCCCTGCTACTTCAGTCTCCATTCCCCTCTCCCTCCTACTTCAGACTTCAGTCTCCTCTCCCTGCTACTTCAGACTCCAGTCCCCTCTCCCTGCTGCTTTAGACTCCAGTCCTCTCCCTGCTACTTCAGACTCCAGTCCCCTCTCCCTCCTACTTTAGACTCCAGTCCCCTCTCCCTGCTACTTCAGACTCTAGTCCCCTCTCCCTGCTACTTCAGGCTCCAGTCCCCTTTCCCTGCTACTTCAGACTACAGTCCCCTCTCCCTGCTACTTTAGACTCCAGTCCTCTCCCTGCTACTTCAGACTCCAGTCCCCTCTCCCTTCTACTTCAGTCTCCTCTCCCTGCTACTTCAGACTCCAGTCCCCTCTCCCTGCTACTTTAGACTCCAGTCCCCTCTCCCTTCTACTTCAGACTCCAGTCCCCTCTCCCTCCTACTTTAGACTCCAGTCTCCTCTCCCTGCTACTTCAGACTCCAGTCCCCTCTCCCTCCTACTTTAGACTCCAGTCCCCTCTCCCTGCTACTTCAGACTCCAGTCCCCTCTCCCTGCTACTTCAGACTCCAGTCCCCTCTCCCTGCTACTTCAGACTCCAGTCCCCTCTCCCTGCTACTTCAGACTCCAGTCCCCTCTCCCTGCTACTTCAGACTCCAGTCCCCTCTCCCTGCTACTTCAGACTCCAGTCCCCTCTCCCTGCTACTTCAGACTCCAGTCCCCTCTCCCTCCTACTTCAGACTCCAGTCTCCTCTCCCTGCTACTTCAGACTCCAGTCCCCTCTCCCTATTACTTCAGACTCCAGTCCCCTCTCCCTTTTACTTTAGACTCCAGTCCCCTCTCCCTGCTACTTCAGACTCCAGTCCCCTCTCCCTGCTACTTCAGACTCCAGTCTCCTCTCCCTGCTACTTTAGACTCAAGTCCTCTCCCTGCTACTTCAGACTCCAGTTCCCTCTCCCTTCTACTTCAGACTCCAGTCCCCTCTCCCTGCTACTTCAGACTCCAGTCCCCTCTCCCTCCTACTTCAGACTCCAGTCTCCTCTCCCTGCTACTTCAGACTCCAGTCCCCTCTCCCTGCTACTTCAGACTCCAGTCTCCTCTCCCTGCTACTTTAGACTCAAGTCCTCTCCCTGCTACTTCAGACTCCAGTTCCCTCTCCCTTCTACTTCAGACTCCAGTCCCCTCTCCCTGCTACTTCAGACTCCAGTCCCCTCTCCCTGCTACTTCAGACTCCAGTCCCCTCTCCCTACTACTTCAGACTCCAGTCCCCTCTCCCTGCTACTTTAGTCTCCAGTCCCCTCTCCCTGCTACTTCAGACTCCAGTCTACTCTCCCTGCTACTTCAGACTCCTGTCCCCTCTCCCTCCTACTTCAGACTCCAGTCCCCTCTCCCAGCTACTTTAGACTCCAGTCCCCTCTTCCTGCTACTTCAGACTCCAGTGCTCTCCCTGCTACTTCAGACTCCAGTCCCCTCTCCCTGCTACTTTAGACTCCAGTCCCCTCTCCCTGCTACTTTAGACTCCAGTCCCCTCTCCCTGCTAATTCAGACTCCAGTCCCCTCTCCCTTCTACTTCAGACTCCAGTCTCCTCTCCCTGCTACTTCAGACTCCAGTCCCCTCTCCCTGCTACTTTAGACTCCAGTCCCCTCTCCCTGCTACTTTAGACTCCAGTCCCCTCTCCCTGCTACTTCAGACTCCAGTCCCCTCTTCCTCCTACTTTAGACTCCAGTCCCCTCTCCCTGCTACTTCAGACTCCAGTCCCCTCTCCCTGCTACTTTAGACTCAAATCAAATGTTATTTGTCACATACGCCAAATACAACAGGTGTAGTAGACCTTACAATGAAATGCTTACTTACAAGCCCTTAACCAACAATGCAGTTTTAAGAAAATACATAAAAAAGTAAAAGATAAAAATAACAAATAATTAAAGGGCAACAGTAAAATAACAATAGCGAGGCCATATACAGGGGGTACCGGTACAGAGTCAATGTGCAGGGGGCACCGGTTAGTTGAGGTAATATGTACATGTAGGTAGAGTTATTAAAGTGACTATGCATAGATAATAACAGAGAGTAGCAGCAGCGTAGAAGGGGGGGGCAATGCAAATAGTTTAGGTAGCCATTTAATTAGGTGTTCAGGAGTCTTATGGCTTGGGGGTAGAAGGTGTTTAGAAGCCTCTTGGACCTAGACTTGGCGCTCCGGTACCGCTTGACAATTTTTATGGCCTTCCTCTGACACCGCCTGGTATAGAGGTCCTGGAAGACAGGAAGCTTGGCCCCAGTGATGTACTGGGCCGTACGCACTACCCTCTATAGTGCCTTGGGGTCAGATGCCGAGCAGTTGCCGTACCAGGTGGTGCTGCAACCCGTCAGAAGGCACTCGATGGTGCAGCTGTAGAACCTTTTGAGGATCTGAGGACCCATACCAATTCTTTTCAGTCTACTGAGGGGGAATAGGTTTTGTCGTGCCCTCTTCACAACTGTCTTGGTGTGTTTGGACCATGTTAGTTTGCTGGTGTTGTGGACAACCTGCTCCACTAGAGCCCCGTCGATGAGAATGGGGGCGTGCTCGGTCCTCCTTTTCCTGTAGTCCACAATCATCTCCTTTAGTCTTGGTTACGTTGAGGGAGAGGTTGTTGTCCTGGCACCACACGGTCACGTCTCTGATCTCCTCCCTATAGGTTTGTCTTATCGTTGTCGGTGATCAGGCTTACCGCCATTGTGTCAACAGCAAACTTAATGATGGTGTTGGAGACACCCAGAATAGCTTCAGTAGTGACTAACACCATTATTCTAATCAGCCAGTCGTATAGATCAGCAACGTGAATGTGAATCACTGATGATGGCTCCATTTCACCATCTATGACTGACTTGCAGCTGCTCGTTGGTAGCAAGCGTCATGTCCTCATCCTCCACTCGCATCTCTGACACACTATTTATTGTTTCTTTCATACCTTCCCTCCTCCTCTCTTCCTCTCTCTCCTCTCTTCCTCTCCCTCCTCCTCTCTTCCTCTCCCTCCTCTCTTCCTCTCCCTCCTCCTCTCTTCCTCTCCCTCCTCCTCTCTTCCTTCCGTCCTCCTTTCTTCTTCTTCTCTCTCCTCTCTTCCTCCTTCCTTCCTTCCTTCCTCTCCCTCTCTCTCCTCCTCTCTTCCTCTCTCTCTTTTCTTCCTCTCTCTCCCCCTCTCTTCCTCTCCCTCCTCTCTTCCTCTTCCTTTCCTCTTGCTCTCCCTCCTCTCTTCCGCTCCCTCCTCCTCTCCCTCCTCCTCTCTTCCTCTCCCTCCTCCTCTCTTCCTTCCCTCCTCCTCTCTTCCGCTCTCTCCTCCTCTCCCTCCCCCTCTCTTCCTCTCCCTCCTCTCTTCCTCTCCCTCCTCCTCTCTTCCTCGCCCTCCTCCCCTCTTCCTCTTCCTCCCCTCTTCATCTCCCTCCTCCTCTCGTCCTTCCCTCCTCCTCTCTTCCTCTCCCCCCTCCTCTCTTCTTGCCCTCTCACTCAGAAGTTCCCAGCATGTATAGTCAAACAACTATCCCTGCAGTCTGACAGGAGCGTTGACTGAGGCCCCACTTGGCCCTACCATTCAACACCAATAACCCTGAAGGACAGTTGAGACAAACCATCTCTCACACAGCTCAACACACACACACACACAGCTCAGCACACACACACACACACACACACACACACACACACACACACACACACACACACACACACACACACACACACACACACACACACACACACACACACACACACACACACACACACACACACACACACACACACACACACACACACACACACACACAATGCTTTTACTATCATACTCCACAACTGTTAGCCCTCCGCCACAGGACCAGGCTGTCAGAGTGGGGCAGCCCTCAGCCACAGGACCAGGCTGTCAGAGTGGGGCAGCCCTCAGCCACAGGACCAGGCTGTCAGAGTGGGGCAGCCCTCAGCCACAGGACCAGGCTGTCAGAGTGGGGCAGCTCTCAGCCACAGGACCAGGCTGTCAGAGTGGGGCAGCCCTCAGCCACAGGACCAGGCTGTCAGAGTGGGGCAGCCCTCAGCCACAGGACCAGGCTGTCAGAGTGGGGCAGCCCTCAGCCACAGGACCAGGCTGTCAGAGTGGGGCAGCCCTCAGCCACAGGACCAGGCTGTCAGAGTGGGGCAGCTCTCAGCCACAGGACAAGGCTGTCAGAGTGGGGCAGCCCTCAGCCACAGGACCAGGCTGTCAGAGTGGGGCAGCCCTCAGCCACAGGACCAGGCTGTCAGAGTGGGTCAGCCCTCAGCCACAGGACCAGGCGGTCAGAGTTGGGCAGCTCTCAGCCACAGGACCAGGCTGTCAGAGTGGGGCAGCCCTCAGCCACAGGACCAGGCTGTCAGAGTGGGGCAGCCCTCAGCCACAGGACCAGGCTGTCAGAGTGGGGCAGCTCTCAGCCACAGGGCCAGGCTGTCAGAGTGGGGCAGCCCTCAGCCACAGGACCAGGCTGTCAGAGTGGGGCAGCTCTCAGCCACAGGACCAGGCTGTCAGAGTGGGACAGCCCTCAGCCACAGGGCCAGGCTGTCAGAGTGGGGCAGCTCTCAGCCACAGGACCAGGCTGTCAGAGTGGGGCAGCCCTCAGCCACAAGACCAGGCTGCCAGCGTGGGGCAGCCCTCAGCCACAGGACCAGGCTGTCAGAGTGGGGCAGCCCTCAGTCACAGGACCAGGCTGTCAGAGTGGGGCAGCTCTCAGCCACAGGACCAGGCTGTCAGAGTGGGGTAGCCCTCAGCCACAGGACCAGGCTGTCAGAGTGGGGCAGCCCTCAGCCACAGGACCAGGCTGTCAGAGTGGGGCAGCCCTCAGCCACAGGACCAGACCAGCGCTCACAACGCTGGTTCCTTTAAACATGACCAGTTAATGTCCAACTCGGAAAGGCAGGGGCAGTATTGAGTAGCTTGGATGAAAGGTGCCCAGAGTAAACTGCCTGCTCCTCAGTTCCAGTTGCTAATATATGCATATTATTAGTAGTATTGGATAGAAAACACTCTGAAGTTTCTAAAACTGTTTGAATTATGTCTGTGAGTATAACAGAACTCATATGGCAGGCAAAAACCAGAGAAGAAATCCAAACAGGAAGTGGGAAATCTGAGGTTGTTCGATTTTCAACCAAGCCCCTATTGAATACACAGTGGGATATGGATGAGTTTGCACTTCCTATGGCTTCCACTAGATGTCAACAGGCTGTAGAACCGTGTAGGATGCCTCTACTGTGAAGTGGGGCCGAAGGAGACAGGAAATAGTCAGGTCTATCATGACCTGAGAGGGAGCTCTGTTCCATCGCTCATCTGAAGTCAATGTAATTCTCCGGTTGGAACGTTACTGAAGATTTATGTTAAAAATATTCTAAAGATTGATTCAATACATCGTTTGACATGTTTCTACGGACTGTTACGGAACTTTTTGACATTTCGTCTGCTGTTAGTGAACGCGCTTCCTGACTTTGGTTTTGTTTACCAAACACGCTAACAAAAATAGGTATTTGGACATAAATGATGGACATTACCGAACAAAACAGACATTTCTTGTGGAAGTGGGAGTCCTGGGAGTGCATTCCGACAAAGATCAGCAAAGGTAAGTGAAGATTTACAACACTATTTATAACTTTTGTTGACTGCACAATTTGGCGGGTAACTGTTTGGCTTCCTTTTGTGGCTGAACGCTGTTCTCAGATTATTGAATATTGTGCTTTTGCCGTAAAGCTTTTTGAAATCTGACACAGCGGTTGCATTAAGAACAAGTGTATCTTTAATTCTATGTAAAACATGTATCTTCATCAAAGTTTATGATGAGTATTTTTGTTATTTGACGTGGCTCTTTGCAATTTCTCCGGATATTTTGGAGGCATTTCTGAACATGGCTCCAATGTAAACTGAGGTTTTTGTATATAAATATGAACTTTATCGAACAAAACATATATGTATTGTGTAACATGAAGTCCTATGAGTGTCATCTGATGAAGATCATCAAAGGTTAGTAATTAATTTTATCTCTATTTCTGCTTTTTGTGACTCCTGTCTTTGGCTGGAAAAATGGCTGTGTTTTTCTGTGATTTTGCGGTGACCTAACATAATCGTTTGTGTTGCTTCCGCTGTAAAGCCTATTTGAAATCGGACATTTTGATGGGATTAACAACAAGATGACCTTTAAAATTATATAAGACACCTGTATGTATGAGGAATTTTAATTATGAGATTTCTGTTGTTTGAATTTGGCGCCCTGCACTTTCACTGGCTGTTGTCATATCATCCCGTTAACGGGATTGCAGCCATAAGAAGTTTTAATGTCCAACTCAGAAACTAGAGAGACAGTCTTCTCTTTCTGGGTGATGGTCTGAGTTAGCCAAATGTCTTTCCCTCCTTGGCACTGTGTGCTTGCCAGCTTGCCTGATTCTGTGATAAAGATTACTTTATTGTTTACTGTCATAGAGACACAAATATTTGCATTTTCCTTTATGCCGTACCCTTCCGAAACAGACACAGAGGTCAGAGGACAGGGTCAGCTGTCCAGGGGTTAAGTGCTTTGCTCCAGGGCACAACGGCAGGAGGTGGCATCTAATGGGGAGTTGAAACTGTGTGTTAACCTTAACCTAAAGGTGTTGCATGTTAGCTTGTTAGCCTTAGCCTTGCCTAGCCGTTGTCTGCATGTTAAACAAATCAGACTGTGAAGGTTTGGTGTGTGTAGTGTTAAACAGAACAGACTGTTTGGTGTAAACAAGATGTCCTATATCAGGTCCAGGTTACTAACACATGGGTTGTTCCTCTCCTCGTCTCTCTCGTATTGGAGCCATTCTGTGCGTGCAGAATAAACGGTTGCAGCCTCTCTGCTCTCACATCTGGCCCGCCAGGGGAAACTATGTGGGTCTGGGAACGTGGCTCTCACCAGGCTTATTAGCTCTGATTGTTTCGTGTTGTTCATTTCTTAGTTTCGTTTGGTCTCTTTTGGGGGTTTTCACCCGTCAGTCAATCCACCTTAAAGAAACACCATGTTGAAGGAAAAGGACTATTGAGCTATTAAATATAATAATAAATAGTTTTTAATTTAATATGCCATTTAGCAGATACTTTAATCGAAAACAACTTACAGTCCTGCGTTTATACATTTTTAGGTGGTCCCGGGAATCAAACCCACTATCATGCCGTTGAAAGCGTTATGCTTTACTAACTGAACAGATCCCAAAAAGTTCTACAAAACAGTTAAACACCTGGAGAATAAACCCTCCTCCTCACAGCTGTCCCTTAATTTTGATGATGTGGTTGTTACTGACAAGAAGCACATGGCTGAGCTCTTTAATCACCACTTCATTAAGGTCAAGGGCAGAGAGAGCTTGTTGGATACTACGAAAGCTTTGTTGTAGAGCATTTAACACAAAATCCGGGGAGGGGCCAGCTGAGTATAAGACTGTATCATCTGCATATAAATGGATGAGAGAGCTTCCTACTGCCAGAGCTATGTTGTTTATGTAAAGTTAGAAGAGTGTAGAGACAAGGATCGAGCCTTGGGGAACTCCATTGGTGAGACTGAGATCTGAGACAGCAGATGTTCTGACATTATACACTGCACTCTTTGAGAGAGGTAGTTAGCAAACCAGGCCAAAGACCCCTCAGAGACACCAATACTCCTTAACTGGCACACAAGAATGGAATGGTCTACCGTATCAAAAGCTTTGGCCAAGTCAATAAAAATAGCAGCACAACATTGCTTAGAATCAAGGGCAATGGTGACAACATTGAGGACCTTTAAGGTTGCAGTGACACGTCCATAACTTGAGTGGAAACCAGATTGCGTACCAGAGAGAATACTATAGACATCAAGAAAGCCAGTCAGTTTATTATTGACAAGTTTTCCAACACTTTTGATAACCAGGGCATGATAGAAATAGGCCTGTAACAGTTAGGATCAGCTTTCTCTCCCCCTTTAAATGTAGGACAAACCGTGGCTGCCTTCCAAGCCATGGGAACCTCCCCAGAAAGGAGAGACAGGTTAAAAAGGTCAGAGACAGGCTTGGAGATGATAAGGGCAACAACCTTAAAGAAGAAAGGGTCTAAACCATCTGCCCAAGATGTTTTTTGGGGTCAAGTTTAAGGAGCTCCTTTAGCACCTCGGACTCAGTGACCATCTGCAGGGAGAAACTTTGTAGCGGGGCAGGGGCATCTGGGATAGTCGCATTAGAAGGGGTGGGAGATGAGGAAATGTTGGACGAGCAAGGAGGCATGGCTGAGTCAAATAGGAATCCTGACTTAACACCTCCAAAACAAAGGTCATGTAGTTTGGTAAGAAGAATGCCCCTCTCCCCACAGGTGTGATTACTACATCTGAGGGTTTAGAGCTTCAGGTAGTCACCTCATACAAGTACTTGGGACTATGGCTAGACGGTACACTGTCCTTCTCTCAGCACATATCAAAGCTGCAGGCTAAAGTTAAATCTAGACTTGGTTTCCTCTATCGTAATCGCTCCTCTTTCACCCCAGCTGCCAAACTAACCCTGATTCAGATGACCATCCTACCCATTCTAGATTACGGAGACGTCATTTATAGATCGGGAGGTAAGGGTGCTCTCGAGCGGCTAGATGCTCTTTACCATTCGGCCATCGGATTTGCCACCAATGCTCCTTATAGGACACATCACTGCACTCTATACTCCTCTGTAAACTGATCATCTCTGTATACCCACTGGTTGATGCTTATTTATAAAACCCTCTTAGGCCTCACTCCCCCCTATCTGAGATATCTACTGCAGCCCTCATCCTCCACATACAACACCCGTTCTGCCAGTCACATTCTGTTAAAAGTCCCCGAAGCACACACATCCCTGGGTCGCTCCTCTTTTCAGTTCGCTGCAGCTAGCGACTGGAACGAGCTGCAACAAACACTCAAACTGGACAGTTTTATCTCAATCTCTTCATTCAAAGACTCAATCATGGACACTCTTACTGACAGTTGTCATGTTGTGTTGCTACCATGTTGTTGTCATGTTGTGTTGCTACCATGCTGTGTTGTCATGTGTTGCTGCATTGCTATGTTGTTGTCTTAGGTCTCTCTTTATGTAGTGTTGTTTTGTCTCTCTTGTCAGGATGTGTGTTTTGTCATATATTTATACATATATATATACACATTTTTTTTAAATCCCAGCCCCCATCCCCGCAGGTGGAATTTTGCGTTTTAGTAGGCCGTCATTGTAAATAAGAATTTGTTCTTAACTGACTTGCCAAGTTAAATAAAGGTTAAATCAAATAACTACAAATAAATAAACTGCAGAGCATCAGGATTTAGTTGAAACATCAGATTCAGTTGATTGTCAACAGGATGTAGTATTTCCAGACTCCAGACATCAGTTGTTGTTGTATTTAGTAGTTTAAATTGAAGGATTATCAAGTGAGCATAGTACTTCAAATGGTTTTGATCTTAATCCTAAACTTGATCTTAATCTTGATTAGTTTGTCACATCTGTCTCATACCTGAAGTAAACTGATCCCAATGGGGGTTTTGAGAAGAAATCCTATCTTGAAGCCCCGGCTAAAGTGTATGATACCATTTGATCTATCCAAACACTGTTTCTTCCTTTAAACTCTCTTACACTACACACACGCACACGCACACGCACACACGCGCACGCACGCACGCACGCACGCACGCACGCACGCACGCACACACACACACACACACACACACACACACACACACACACACACACACACACACACACACACACACACACACACACACACACACACACACACACACACACACACACACACACACACACACTGGCGGCAGTGGTTTCTCAGCTCTGTCAATCATTCCCAGATGCTGTTCCTTGTGAGTCAAGAAGTGGAATAAAAAAACAAAACACAATTTAAATCCAATTACAGAGACGAATGATAACTATCCAAGAATGGCTTCCGAAGGAAATTGGAAGTGTATTGTGTCAGCAGCAGTATAAGCTTTGATGAGAGCCACTGCCAAAAGGGTCTGAACTGGCAAGTCGTTGAAAATGACTAGATGACTAGAGGACTAGAGGACTAGATGACTAGAGGACTAGAGGACTAGAGGACTAGAGGACTAGATGACTAGAGGACTAGAGGACTAGAGGACTAGAGGACTGGAGGACTGGAGGACTGGAGGACTGGAGGACTGGAGGACTGGAGGACTAGAGGACTAGAGGACTAGAGGACTGGAGGACTGGAGGACTGGAGGACTGGAGGACTGGAGGACTGGAGGACTGGAGGACTGGAGGACTAGAGGACTAGAGGACTAGAGGACTAGAGGACTAGAGGACTAGAGGACTAGAGGACTAGAGGACTTAACAACTAGATGACTAGAGGACTTAACAACTAGATGACTAGAGGACTTAACAACTAGATGACTAGATGACTTAACAACTAGATGACTAGATGACTTAACAACTAGATGACTAGATGACTTAACAACTAGATGACTAGATGACTTAACAACTAGATGACTAGATGACTTAACAACTAGATGACTAGATGACTTAACAACTAGATGACTAGATGACTTAACAACTAGATGACTAGATGACTTAACAACTAGATGACTAGATGACTTAACAACTAGATGACTAGATGACTTAACAACTAGATGACTAGATGACTTAACAACTAGATGACTAGATGTCTAGATGACTTAACAACTAGATGACTAGATGACTTAACAACTAGATGACTAGATGTCTAGATGACTTAACAACTAGATGACTAGATGACTTAACAACTAGATGACTAGATGACTTAACAACTAGATGACTAGATGACTTAACAACTAGATGACTAGATGTCTAGATGACTTAACAACTAGATGACTAGATGACTTAACAACTAGATGACTAGATGTCTAGATGTCTAGATGACTTAACAACTAGATGACTAGATGACTTAACAACTAGATGACTTAACAACTAGATGACTAGATGACTTAACAACTAGATGACTTAACAACTAGATGACTAGATGACTTAACAACTAGATGACTTAACAACTAGATGACTTAACAACTAGATGACTTAACAACTAGATGACTTAACAACTAGATGACTAGATGACTAGATGACTTAACAACTAGATGACTAGATGACTAGATGACTTAAAAACTAGATGACTAGATGACTAGATGACTTAACAACTAGATGACTAGATGTCTAGATGACTTAACAACTAGATGACTAGATGACTAGATGACTTAACAACTAGATGACTAGATGTCTAGATGACTTAACAACTAGATGACTAGATGACTAGATGACTAGATGACTAGATGACTAGATGACTAGATGTCTAGATGACTAGATGACTAGATGACTAGATGACTTAACAACTAGATGACTAGATGTCTAGATGACTTAACAACTAGATGACTAGATGTCTAGATGACTTAACAACTAGATGACTAGATGACTAGATGACTTAACAACTAGATGACTAGATGACTAGATGACTTAACAACTAGATGACTAGATGACTAGATGACTTAACAACTAGATGACTAGATGACTAGATGACTTAACAACTAGATGACTAGATGTCTAGATGACTTAACAACTAGATGACTAGATGTCTAGATGACTTAACAACTAGATGACTAGATGACTAGATGACTAGATGACTTAACAGCTAGATGACTAGATGACTAGATGACTTAACAACTAGATGACTAGATGTCTAGATGACTTAACAACTAGATGACTAGATGTCTAGATGACTTAACAACTAGATGACTAGATGACTTAACAACTAGATGACTAGATGACTAGATGACTTAACAACTAGATGACTAGATGACTAGATGACTTAACAACTAGATGACTAGATGACTAGATGACTTAACAACTAGATGACTAGATGACTAGATGACTTAACAACTAGATGACTAGATGTCTAGATGACTTAACTAGATGACTAGATGTCTAGATGACTTAACAACTAGATGACTAGATGACTAGATGACTAGATGACTTAACAGCTAGATGACTAGATGACTAGATGACTTAACAACTAGATGACTAGATGTCTAGATGACTTAACAACTAGATGACTAGATGTCTAGATGACTTAACAACTAGATGACTAGATGACTTAACAACTAGATGACTAGATGACTAGATGACTTAACAACTAGATGACTAGATGACTAGATGACTTAACAACTAGATGACTAGATGACTAGATGACTTAACAACTAGATGACTAGATGACTAGATGACTTAACAACTAGATGACTAGATGTCTAGATGACTTAACAACTAGATGACTAGATGACTAGATGACTTAACAACTAGATGACTAGATGTCTAGATGACTTAACAACTAGATGACTAGATGACTAGATGACTTAACAACTAGATGACTAGATGACTAGATGACTAGATGACTTAACAACTAGATGACTAGATGACTAGATGACTAGATGACTTAACAGCTAGATGACTAGATGACTAGAGGACTAGATGACTAGATGACTAGATGACTAGATGACTAGATGTCTAGATGACTAGATGACTAGATGACTAGATGTCTAGATGTCTAGATGACTTAACAACTAGATGACTAGATGACTAGATGACTAGATGTCTAGATGTCTAGATGACTTAACAACTAGATGTCTAGATGTCTAGATGACTAGATGACTAGATGTCTAGATGACTAGATGACTAGATGACTAGATGTCTAGATGACTTAACAACTAGATGACTAGATGACTAGATGTCTAGATGACTTAACAACTAGATGACTAGATGTCTAGATGTCTAGATGACTTAACAACTAGATGACTAGATGACTAGATGACTAGATGACTAGATGACTAGATGACTAGATGTCTAGATGTCTAGATGACATAACAACTAGATGACTAGATGACTGGATGTCTAGATGACTAGATGACTAGATGACTAGATGTCTTGAAGACTTAACAACTAGATGACTAGATGACTAGATGACTAGATGTCTAGATGACTAGATGTCTAGATGTCTAGATGACTAGATGACTAGATGTCTAGATGACTTAACAACTAGATGACTAGATGACTAGATGACTAGATGACTAGATGACTAGATGTCTAGATGACTAGATGACTAGATGACTAGATGTCTAGATGACTTAACAACTAGATGACTAGATGACTAGATGTCTAGATGACTTAACAACTAGATGACTAGATGTCTAGATGTCTAGATGACTTAACAACTAGATGACTAGATGACTAGATGTCTAGATGACTAGATGACTAGATGTCTAGATGTCTAGATGACTTAACAACTAGATGACTAGATGACTAGATGTCTAGATGACTAGATGACTAGATGACTAGATGTCTAGATGTCTAGATGACTAGATGACTAGATGACTTAACAACTAGATGACTAGATGACTAGATGTCTAGATGACTAGATGACTAGATGTCTAGATGACTTAACAACTAGATGACTAGATGACTAGATGTCTAGATGACTAGATGACTAGATGTCTAGATGTCTAGATGACTTAACAACTAGATGACTAGATGACTAGATGTCTAGATGACTAGATGACTAGATGACTAGATGACTAGATGACTTAACAACTAGATGTCTAGATGACTAGATGACTAGATGACTAGATGTCTTGATGACTTAACAACTAGATGACTAGATGACTAGATGACTAGATGACTTAACAGCTAGATGACTAGATGACTAGAGGACTAGATGACTAGATGTCTAGATGTCTAGAGGACTAGAGGACTAGAGGACTAGATGTCTAGATGACTATATGACTTAACAACTAGATGACTAGATGACTAGATGACTAGATGACTAGATGACTAGATGACTAGATGACTAGATGTCTAGATGACTAGATGACTTAACAGCTAGATGACTAGATGTCTAGATGACTAGATGACTAGATGTCTAGATGTCTAGATGACTAGATGACTAGATGTCTAGATGTCTAGATGTCTAGATGACTTAACAACTAGATGACTAGATGACTAGAGGACTAGATGACTAGATGTCTAGATGACTAGATGACTAGATGACTAGATGACTAGATGACTAGATGACTTAACAACTAGATGTCTAGATGACTAGATGACTAGATGTCTAGATGATTAGATGTCTAGATGACTAGATGACTAGATGTTTGGATGTCTAGATGACTAGATGATTAGATGATTAGATGTCTAGATGACTAGATGACTAGATGATTAGATGTCTAGATGTCTAGATGACTAGATGACTAGATGATTAGATGACTAGATGACTAGATGACTAGATGTCTAGATGTCTAGATGATTAGATGATTAGATGTCTAGATGACTAGATGACTTAACAACTAGATGACTAGATGACTAGATGACTAGATGACTAGATGTCTAGATGACTAGATGACTAGATGATTAGATGTCTAGATGACTAGATGACTAGATGTCTAGATGTCTAGATGATTAGATGATTAGATGTCTAGATGACTTAACAACTAGATGACTAGATGACTAGAGGACTAGATGACTAGATGACTAGATGACTAGATGACTAGATGTCTAGATGTCTAGATGACTGGATGACTAGATGTCTAGATGTCTAGATGACTTAACAACTAGATGACTAGATGACTAGAGGACTAGATGACTAGATGTCTAGATGTCTAGATGACTAGATGACTAGATGTCTAGATGTCTAGATGTCTAGATGACTAGATGACTAGATGACTAGATGTCTAGATGACTAGATGACTAGATGACTAGATGTCTAGATGACTAGATGACTAGATGTCTAGATGTCTAGAGGACTAGATGTCTAGATGACTAGATGACTAGATGACTAGATGTCTAGATGTCTAGATGACTAGATGTCTAGATGACTAGATGACTAGATGTCTAGATGTCTAGATGTCTAGATGACTAGATGACTAGATGTCTAGATGTCTAGATGACTAGATGTCTAGATGTCTAGATGACTAGATGTCTAGATGACTAGATGTCTAGATGACTAGATGACTAGATGACTAGATGTCTAGATGACTAGATGTCTAGATGACTAGATGACTAGATGACTAGATGTCTAGATGTCTAGATGACTAGATGACTAGATGTCTAGATGACTAGAGTACTAGAGTACTAGAGTACTAGAGGACTAGAGGACTAGAGGACTAGAGGACTAGAGGACTAGAGGACTAGATGACTAGATGACTAGATGACTAGATGACTAGAGTACTAGAGTACTAGAGTACTAGAGTACTAGAGGACTAGATGACTAGAGTACTAGAGGACTAGAGGACTAGAGTACTAGAGTACTAGAGGACTAGAGTACTAGAGGACTAGATGACTAGATGACTAGAGGACTAGAGGACTAGATGACTAGAGTACTAGAGGACTAGAGTACTAGAGGACTAGATGACTAGATGACTAGATGACTAGAGTACTAGAGTACTAGAGGACTAGATGACTAGATGACTAGATGACTAGATGACTAGAGTACTAGAGTACTAGAGGACTAGATGACTAGATGACTAGATGACTAGATGACTAGAGTACTAGAGGACTAGAGTACTAGAGTACTAGAGGACTAGATGACTAGATGACTAGATGACTAGATGACTAGATGACTAGAGGACTAGAGGACTAGAGGACTAGAGTACTAGAGGACTAGATGTCTAGATGACTAGACTACTAGATGACTAGAGTACTAGAGGACTAGATGTCTAGATGACTAGATGTCTAGATGACTAGAGTACTAGAGGACTAGATGACTAGATGACTAGAGTACTAGAGTACTAGATGTCTAGATGACTAGATGACTAGATGACTAGAGTACTAGAGGACTAGATGTCTAGATGTCTAGATGTCTAGATGTCTAGATGACTAGAGTACTAGAGGACTAGATGTCTAGATGACTAGATGTCTAGATGACTAGATGACTAGATGTCTAGATGTCTAGATGTCTAGATGACTAGATGTCTAGATGTCTAGATGACTAGATGACTAGATGACTTAATGACTAGATGACTAGATGTCTAGATGTCTAGATGACTAGATGACTTAACAAGTAGATGACTAGATAACTAGATGACTAGATGTCTATATGACTAGATGACTAGATGACTAGATGTCTAGATGACTAGATGACTAGATGACTTAACAACTAGATGACTAGATGACTGGATGACTTAACAACTAGATGACTAGATGACTAGATGACTAGATGACTAGATGACTTAACAACTAGATGACTAGATGACTAGATGTCTAGATGACTTAACAACTAGATGACTATATGACTAGATGGCTAGATGTCTAGATGACTAGATGACTAGAGGACTAGATGACTAGATGACTAGATGACTTAACAACTAGATGACTATAGGACTAGATGTCTAGATGACTAGATGACTAGATGACTAGATGACTTAACAACTAGATGACTAGATGACTAGATGACTAGATGACTAGATGACTTAACAACTAGATGACTATATGACTAGATGACTAGATGACTAGATGACTAGATGACTAGATGACTAGATGTCTAGATGTCTAGATGACTATATGACTAGATGACTAGATGTCTAGATGTCTAGATGACTAGATGTCTAGAGGACTAGAGGACTAGATGACTAGATGACTAGATGACTAGATGACTAGATGACTAGATGTCTAGATGACTAGATGTCTAGATGACTAGATGACTAGATGTCTAGATGACTATATGACTAGATGACTAGATGACTAAATGACTAGATGACTAGATGTCTAGATGACTAGATAACTAGATGACTAGATGACTAGATGTCTAGAGGACTAGATGACTAGATGACTAGATGACTAGATGACTAGATGACTTAACAACTAGATGACTAGAGGACTAGATGTCTAGATGACTAGATGACTTAACAACTAGATAACTAGATGACTTAAAAACTAGATGACTAGATGACTAGATGACTAGATGTCTAGATGTCTATATGACTAGATGACTTAACAACTAGATGACTAAAGGACTAGATGTCTAGATGACTAGATGACTAGATGACTAGATGACTAGATGACTAGAGGACTAGAAGTCTAGATGACTAGATGACTATATGACTAGAGGACTAGATGACTAGATGACTAGAGGACTAGATGACTAGATGTCTAGATGTCTAGAGGACTAGAGGACTAGAGGACTAGATGTCTAGATGACTATATGACTTAACAACTAGATGACTAGAGGACTAGATGTCTAGATGACTAGATGACTAGATGACTAGATGACTTAACAACTAGATGACTAGAGGACTAGATGTCTAGATGTCTAGATGATTAGAGGACTAGATGTCTAGATGACTAGATGACTAGATGTCTAGATGTCTAGATGACTAGATGTCTAGATGACTAGATGACTAGATGACTAGAATACTAGATGACTAGATGACTAGAGGACTAGAGGACTAGATGACTAGATGACTAGATGACTAGATGACTAGATGACTAGATGTCTAGATGTCTAGATGACTAGATGTCTAGATGACTAGATGACTAGATGACTAGATGACTAGATGTCTAGATGACTAGAGGACTAGAGGACTAGAGGACTAGAGGACTAGAGGACTAGATGACTAGATGTCTAGATGTCTAGATTACTAGATGACTTAACAACTAGATGACTAGATGTCTAGATGACTAGATGACTAGATGACTAGATGACTAGATGTCTAGATGACTAGATGACTTAACAACTAGATGACTAGATGACTAGATGACTAGATGACTTAACAACTAGATGACTAGATGACTAGATGACTAGATGTCTAGATGTCTAGATGACTAGATGACTAGATGACTAGATGTCTAGATGTCTATATGGCTAGATGACTGAACAAATAGATGACTAGATGTCTAGATGACTTAACAACTAGATAACTAGATGACTTAACAACTAGATGACTAGATGACTTAACAACTAGATGACTATATGACTAGATGGCTAGATGTCTAGATGACTAGATGACTAGAGGACTAGATGACTAGATGACTAGATGACTAGATGACTTAACAACTAGATGACTATAGGACTAGATGACTAGATGACTAGATGACTAGATGACTAGATGACTTAACAACTAGATGACTAGATGACTAGATGTCTAGATGACTAGATGACTTAACAACTAGATGACTAGATGACTAGATGTCTAGATGACTAGATGACTAGATGACTTAACAACTAGATGACTAGATGACTAGATGACTAGATGACTTAACAACTAGATGACTAGATGACTAGATGTCTAGATGACTAGATGACTAGATGACTTAACAACTAGATGACTAGATGACTAGATGACTAGATGACTTAACAACTAGATGACTAGATGACTAGATGACTAGATGACTTAACAACTAGATGACTAGATGACTAGATGACTAGATGACTAGATGACTAGATGACTTAACAACTAGATGACTAGATGACTAGATGACTAGATGACTTAACAACTAGATGACTAGATGACTAGATGTCTAGATGACTAGATGACTAGATGACTTAACAACTAGATGACTAGATGACTAGATGTCTAGATGACTTAACAACTAGATGACTAGATGACTAGATGACTAGATGACTTAACAACTAGATGACTAGATGACTAGATGACTAGATGACTAGATGACTAGATGACTTAACAACTAGATGTCTAGATGACTAGATGACTTAACAACTAGATGACTAGATGACTAGATGTCTAGATGACTAGATGACTAGATGACTTAACAACTAGATGACTAGATGTCTAGATGACTAGATGACTAGATGACTGAACAACTAGATGACTAGATGACTTAACAACTAGATGACTAGATGTCTAGATGACTAGATGACTTAACAACTAGATGACTAGATGACTAGATGTCTAGATGACTAGATGACTAGATGACTTAACAACTAGATGACTAGATGTCTAGATGACTAGATGACTAGATGACTGAACAACTAGATGACTAGATGACTTAACAACTAGATGACTAGATGTCTAGATGACTAGATGACTTAACAACTAGATGACTAGATGACTAGAGTACTAGAGGACTAGATGACTAGTTGACTAGATGACTAGATGTCTAGATGTCTAGATGTCTAGATGACTAGATGACTAGAGTACTAGAGGACTAGATGACTAGATGACTTAACAACTAGATGACTAGATAACTTAACAACTAGATGTCTAGATGACTAGATGACTACATGACTAGATGACTAGATGACTAGATGTCTAGATTACTACATGACTAGATGACCACATGACTAGATGTCTAGATTACTACATGACTAGATGACTAGATGACTACATGACTAGATGACTAGATGACTAGATGACTACATGACTAGATGACCACATGACTAGATGACTAGATTGACTAGATGACTAGATGACTAGATGACTAGATGACTAGATGACTAGATGACTTAACAACTAGATGACTAGATGACTAGATGACTAGATGACTAGATGACTAGATGACTAGATGACTAGATGACTAGATGACTAGATGACTAGATGACTAGATGACTAGATGACTTAACAACTAGATGACTAGATGACTAGATGACTTAACAACTAGATTGACTAGATGTCTAGATGACTAGATGACTAGATGACTAGATGACTAGATGACTTAACAACTAGATGACTAGATGTCTAGATGACTAGATGACTTAACAACTAGATGACTAGATGACTAGATGACTAGATGACTAGATGACTACATGACTAGATGACCACATGACTAGATTACTACATGACTACATGACTAGATGACCACATGACTAGATGACTAGATGACTAGATGACTACATGACTACATGACTACATGACTAGATGACCACATGACTAGATGACTAGATGACTACATGACTACATGACTAGATGACCACATGACTAGATGACTAGATGACTAGATGACTACATGACTACATGACTAGATGACCACATGACTAGATGACTAGATGACTAGATGACTAGATGTCTAGATTACTACATGACTAGATGACCACATGACTAGATGTCTAGATTACTACATGACTAGATGACTAGATGACTACATGACTAGATGACTAGATGACTAGATGACTACATGACTAGATGACCACATGACTAGATGACTAGATTGACTAGATGACTAGATGACTAGATGACTAGATGACTAGATGACTTAACAACTAGATGACTAGATGACTAGATGACTAGATGACTAGATGACTAGATGACTAGATGACTAGATGACTAGATGACTAGATGACTAGATGACTTAACAACTAGATGACTAGATGACTAGATGACTTAACAACTAGATTGACTAGATGACCACATGACTAGATGACTAGATTGACTAGATGACTAGATTACTAGATGTCTAGATGACTAGATGACTTAACAACTAGATGACTAGAGGACTAGATGACTAGATGTCTAGATGACTAGATGACTAGATGACTAGATGACTAGATGACTAGATGACTTAACAACTAGATGACTAGATGACTAGATGACTAGATGACTAGATGACTAGATGACTAGATGACTAGATGACTTAACAACTAGATGACTAGATGACTAGATGACTAGATGACTAGATGTCTAGATGACTAGATGACTAGATGACTAGATGACTAGATGACTAGATGACTAGATGACTAGATGACTTAACAACTAGATGACTAGATGACTAGATGACTAGATGACTAGATGTCTAGATGACTAGATGACTTAACAACTAGATGACTAGATGACTAGATGACTAGATGACTAGATGTCTAGATGACTTAACAACTAGATGACTAGATGACTAGATGACTAGATGACTTAACAACTAGATGACTAGATGACTAGATGTCTAGATGACTAGATGACTAGATGACTTAACAACTAGATGACTAGATGTCTAGATGACTAGATGACTAGAGGACTAGATGACTAGATGACTTAACAACTAGATGACTAGATGACTAGATGTCTAGATGACTAGATGACTAGATGACTAGATGACTAGATGTCTAGATGACTAGATGACTAGATGTCTAGATGACTAGATGACTAGATGTCTAGATGACTAGATGACTAGAGGACTAGATGACTAGATGTCTAGATGACTAGATGACTAGATGACTAGAGGACTAGATGACTAGATGACTAGATGACTTAACAACTAGATGACTAGATGACTAGATGTCTAGATGACTAGATGACTACATGACTAGATGACTAGATGTCTAGATGACTAGATGACTAGATGACTTAACAACTAGATGACTAGATGTCTAGATGACTAGAGGACTAGATGACTAGATGACTAGATGACTAGATGACTAGATGACTAGATGACTAGATGACTAGATGACTTAACAACTAGATGACTAGATGACTAGATGACTAGATGTCTAGATGTCTAGATGTCTAGATGACTAGATGACTAGATGACTAGATGACTAGATGACTAGATGACTAGATGACTAGATGACTAGATGACTAGATGACTAGATGACTTAACAACTAGATGACTAGATGACTAGATGACTAGATGATTAGATGTCTAGATGACTAGATGACTTAACAACTAGATGACTAGATGACTAGATGACTAGATGACTAGATGACTACATGACTAGATGACCACATGACTAGATTACTACATGACTACATGACTAGATGACCACATGACTAGATGACTAGATGACTAGATGACTACATGACTACATGACTAGATGACCACATGACTAGATGACTAGATGACTACATGACTAGATGACTAGATGACCACATGACTAGATGACTAGATGACTACATGACTACATGACTACATGACTACATGACTAGATGACCACATGACTAGATGACTACATGACTAGATGACTAGATGACCACATGACTAGATGACTAGATGACTACATGACTAGATTACTACATGACTACATGACTAGATGACTAGATGACTACATGACTAGATGACCACATGACTAGATGACTAGATTGACTAGATGACTAGATGACTAGATGACTAGATGACTAGATGACTAGATGACTTAACAACTAGATGACTAGATGACTAGATGACTAGATGACTAGATGACTAGATGACTAGAGGACTAGATGATTAGATGACTAGATGACTTAACAACTAGATGACTAGATGACTAGATGACTAGATGACTAGATGACTAGATGATTAGATGACTAGATGACTAGATGATTAGATGACTAGATGACTAGATGACTAGATGACTAGATGACTAGATGTCTAGATGACTAGATGACTAGATGACTAGATGACTAGATGTCTAGATGACTAGAGGACTAGAGGACTAGATGATTAGATGACTAGATGTCTAGATGACTAGATGACTAGATGTCTCGATGACTATAGGACTAGAGGACTAGAGGACTAGATGACTAGATGTCTAGATGTCTAGATGTCTAGATGACTAGATGACTAGATGACTAGATGACTAGATGTCTAGATGACTAGAGGACTAGAGGACTAGATGATTAGATGACTAGATGTCTAGATGACTAGATGACTAGATGTCTCGATGACTATAGGACTAGAGGACTAGAGGACTAGATGTCTAGATGACTAGATGACTAGATGACTAGATGTCTAGATGACTAGATGACTAGATGACTAGAGGACTAGAGGACTAGAGGACTAGAGGACTAGAGGACTAGAGGACTAGAGGACTAGAGGACTAGAGGACTAGAGGACTAGAGGACTAGAGGACTAGATGTCTAGAGGACTAGAGGACTAGAGGACTAGAGGACTAGATGATTAGATGACTAGATGACTAGATGACTAGATGACTAGAGGACTAGAGGACTAGAGGACTAGAGGACTAGAGGACTATACTGATCACAGAAACCCTATGCCCTCATTGATAAACCGCCCACATATTATTGCTATTGGTATTATTAGTCATGTTTTAGTCATGATATAGTCATGATATAGTCATGATATAGTCATGATATAGTCATGATATAGTCATGATATAGTCATGATATAGTCATGATTTAGTCATGTTTTAGTGTGTGTGTGTGTGTGTGTGTGTGTGTGTGTGTGTGTGTGTGTGTGTGTGTGTGTGTGTGTGTGTGTGTGTGTGTGTGTGTGTGTGTGTGTGTGTGTGTGTGTGTGTGTGTGTGTGTGTGTGCTTGTGCACGTGCGTGTGTGTGTAATCAGTGTAAAACTCCCACGTGATCCTCTCCTGTTTGTGTACCGTCCTCGTAAAGAACCGTTATGTGTTTCATATGGCTGGAACTAACTCTGTCTCACTTAGCTCAGTCGGTCTGATGTTGATTAGAACGAGTGTAACGAGATGGAGAGAAAGGT